>NC_081394.1:4834162-4986662 GCF_030684315.1 Stegostoma tigrinum | reverse complement strand
CGAAGCTATCCAAATCCTCAAAATTGGAGCTGCCTTTTTAAACAAAACGTTCTTTTGTGATTGAGCCAAAACAATGGTGAATGAATGTTTCAAATAATTTGCCATCTCTGTCATGTTTTACACAATCACAGGATGCTTCACTGTCCTTTTTAGCCAACGTGTGCTTCTGGAGAGCAGTTCTTGCCATGTACCAAAATGTTGTAACCAGGTTTTGCACAGCAAGCTCCCACTAACTGCCGCATGAGCCTGTGGTGCCCTGATGGGTACTGAGTGTTGGTTGAAAGTTTCGCATTGACCTCAGGGGACAACAGGGAGAAGTTGAATTCTTGAAGCCTGCACTTTTGTAAAGATCTTGCCTTGTGTCATTGGGAGCAGATACCTCCTGGATGGCCCAGAGTCGAGCAGTGAGGAGCAGGAGGAGGATGAGGATCTAACGAGCAGCCTGTCGGCTCAGCCTGAAGCTGTTGCAGATAGGAAGGTATGAGCTGGCACACATGGGTAGCTGGTCGTGCTGGTGTTGGGTGGGTGGGGGGTTCAGGCTGTGGCATAATATGTCAGCTCTGTCCAAGGGTAGCATTCGGGTGGGCCGATTGGTCATGACAATTTACCGTTCAATTCTGACTTGAATCTTCTTTCAAAATCAGTCAAGTCAGGACCATCTCTGGGAAGCCAGGTATGGACTGGGCTGTGGCCTGAGCTCGGTTCCCGCCCTCCCTTTGCTGACCTCGGTCTTCATCTGCTGCAGGTCACCCCAGAAGGGTCTCACATGCTGCCAGCCAAGGCGCAGAGAGTCACCCCCAGGCAGGAGCCTCCGCGAACAGGCAAAACTGACCCTGGGGCCAGCTCGTCGAGGAGCCACCCCAGGCCAGTCACTCCGGATGAAGACTACGGAGGGTCCACGGATGAAGATTTACCAGGTTCCGAGTTCCTGGGAGCAAGAGGGAGGACATGTGCAAAATCGCAATCTGCTCAATTTTGCCATCTCTGTAACCTCCTCCAGCTACACCCCTCCCCCCCATCTCTGTAACCTCCTCCAGCTACACCCCTCCCCCCCCATCTCTGTAACCTCCTCCAGCTACACCCCTCCCCCCCATCTCTGTAACCTCCTCCAGCTACACCCCTCCCCCCCCATCTCTGTAACCTCCTCCAGCTATACCCCTCCCCCCCATCTCTGTAACCTCCTCCAGCTACACCCCTCCCCCCCATCTCTGTAACCTCCTCCAGCTACACCCCTCCCCCATCTCTGTAACCTCCTCCAGCTACACCCCTCCCCCCCATCTCTGTAACCTCCTCCAGCTACACCCCTCCCCCATCTCTGTAACCTCCTCCAGCTACACCCCTCCCCCATCTCTGTAACCTCCTCCAGCTACACCCCCTCCCCCATCTCTGTAACCTCCTCCAGCTACACCCCTCCCCCATCTCTGTAACCTCCTCCAGCTACACCCCCTCCCCCATCTCTGTAACCTCCTCCAGCTACACCCCTCCCCCATCTCTGTAACCTCCTCCAGCTACACCCCTCCCCCATCTCTGTAACCTCCTCCAGCTACACCCCCTCCCCCATCTCTGTAACCTCCTCCAGCTACACCCCTCCCCCCCATCTCTGTAACCTCCTCCAGCTACATCCCTCCCCCCATCTCTGTAACCTCCTCCAGCTACACCCCTCCCCCCATCTCTGTAACCTCCTCCAGCTACACCCCCTCCCCCATCTCTGTAACCTCCTCCAGCTACACCCCTCCCCCCCATCTCTGTAACCTCCTCCAGCTCCACCCCTCCCCCCATCTCTGTAACCTCCTCCAGCTACACCCCTCCCCCCCCATCTCTGTGACCTCCTCCAGTCCCTGCATCCCCTCCCTATCTCTCTTGCCTCCTCTGGAAGGTGTGGGTTGTGTGGGAGATGGAGAGCAATGAAAGAGATCCGAAACCCAGCCCTAACCCTATCACATGATTAACTAAATGGCCTGTCCATTTCACCTTTTATGTGTGCCTGAATGCAAATTCTACTTCCTCTAATCTACAGCTGAGATTCTGGCTTTGCTTAATCACCAGTAAAATAACCACGAGTTTTGGGTGGCTAAGTGTGAAAATGGCTTCCTAATCTGGTTGGTTTATTTGTTTGTTTTCTTTTCTTACCAGTTACTGGGAAGAGTTTTGATGATGATTCTGGCTGTGATACTGAGGATGAACTCAAAAGGTAGCTATCTCCTTTTTGAAGCTGATGTGTGAATCTTCCGTCTACATTTACATAGTGTCTTGACAATAGATGGCCTCACAGCAATGCCAACATGATCAATTTTGACACCACGTGACATTGTGAGGACTTTCAGGCACAGGTGACCAACAACTCGGTCAAAGAGGGAGATTTTTAATGTTCTTTCTTCTCTTTGTGGGGGCTGGAGGGTGTGTCAAAGATAGGGAGGGGGTGTAGGGACCGGAGGGGGTGACAGAGAAAGGGAGGGGGTGTAGGGACCGGAGGCGGTGACAGAGATAGGGAGGGGGTGTAGGGGCTGGAGGGTGTGATAGAGATAGGGAGGGGGTGTAGGGGACGGAGGGGGTGACCGAGATTGGGAGGGGGCTGTTGGGACCAAAGGAGGTGACAGAGACAGGGAGGGTTGTCAGGGTTAGAGATGGTGAGGAATTGTCTGATTTTTGAGAGTCAGCATTGGTCACCGAGTGGCCATGGAGCTGGAGGGTGGATAGACAGAGTTCTGTTGGTGTTAGGGTGTCCATGCTCTACTTAGAGGGAGTAAGAGGACGAGCCATTGGGAGCTGGGCTAAGTCACCACAGTGACAATATTTTCAGTGGTATTCCTCTGTTCATCTACTGCTGCATTCGTGTTAGTGTTGTCAGTGGCCTAAATGGGGACAGAGCCTCAGACTGATGTTTCAGCTGGGAGACTGGGGGAAGGTTGGGGGACCGCGCCAGCTGGGGAAGGCAAGAAACAGCATGTCCGTCACTCGGCATCTCTCTGCACAAGCAGGCTCAAAAGTGCAATGAATCACACTCGAGTCGGAGCGTGGGTGATCATTGGGTTAGGAGTGGCTCAGCAAAATTCACTTTGAAACCAAGTGCAGGATCAAACATAACGTTAAAAAAAGCTCCTTGAGGATCTTCATGATAAAAGGGTTCTCCGCGCTCTCTCTCTCTCTCTCTTTTCAGTATTTGATGATCCATTTCATTTAAAATAAAACTCCAGGCTTTGCAGGTTCAGACTGACAGAGCCCTCCCCATCCAGCATTTCTGTAACCCCATCCAGCATTTCTGTAACCCCCTCCAGCCCCTGCACCCCCTCCCTATCTCTGTAACCCCCTCCCTATCTCTGTAACCCCCTCCAGCCCCTACACCCCCTCCCCATCTCTGTAACTTCCTCCAGCCCCTACACACCCTCCCTATCTCTGTAACCCCCTCCAGCCCCTACACCCCCTCCCTATCTCTGTAACTTCCTCCAGCCCCTACACCCCCTCCCTATCTCTGTAACCTCCTCCAGCACCTACACCCCCTCCAGCCCCATCCCTGTAACCACCTCCAGCCCCTTCACTTCCTCCCTATCTTTGTGACCCCTGCAGCCCCTACACCCCCTCAGAAGGATATTAGTTCCTCTAATTCTTGTTTCTTGCAGCTCCCCTCTGTGTGTTCACTGCCCTGGTTACAGCTGTACACTGAGCCCCGCGTCTCCTAAAGTCTACAAATCTCTTCTAAGCTTGCCGGTCCCTCATAGCACTGTGAGTACCCTGGCCCGCCCCCCATGGACTGCAGCAGATGGCTCAGCACCACCTCCATCGCATGTAGTAGTAGGATGGACTGTAAATGTTGGCCCCACCAGCACTGTCCCTATCCAATGGGAAGAATTTGAAAATCCCTCTCTCTCATATTCCTTTTTAAGATTAAAATAAAATAAAAATTTAAAATAAAAAGTAGCATTTTGCTGGAGCTATCGGTCAGGTCAGCTGTCCCAGATGTTCCCTGCGAGAGCTCTGTTCCTTACGACATATCACTCCGTGTGATCTTCAGCAGGCTATTTCTGTGACACACGTGCAAGTTCTTTTTCAGACTGTATGTTGTTCGAGCATGTGTGAGCTGCTGTTCTTTCAGTGAGTGCAGGCCCTGAACTCTTGTGACTGGCTTCTCTGTTCAGAGTCCAGGAGTACCATCAGAAGCAGCTGAGGGCCACCAAGGAAGAGGTCGATCCTTATGCTGGCTCAACCGATGAAAATACAGACGTGGAGGAGAGTGTCTCTGGAGATGTTGATCTCTCCATCCCTGAACTGCCAGGTGAGCCCTGCCCCTCATCCCAGTGCTAAGTGGGGTGGGCAGTGAGACACCTTCTCCATTCGCAGAGGACTCAATTGACAGGGGAGGGGTATAGATTTAAGCCAAAAGCTGAAGGGGAGAATTGAGAAATATTCTCGTCCAGAGGAATTTGGAAGTCTGGAATTGAATGCCTGAAATGGTCAGAAACTCTCCTAACATTGAAGCAGCATCTAGATACTCACTCGCATTGCTGTGGCCTCTGGGGCTGTAGGCTAGAAACTCTGAAAATGGAATTAGCGTAGTCGGACCTTTGTCGACAGAATGGGCTCCTGCACTGTAAGCTTCAATGAGCTATAACGGACAATAAGCCATTATTGATATTGGAGAGCTTAAATCCAGACAAATCCGTCAAGCACACAATACGATGTGGGCCTTTAGCACGACTGTAGGTACAATGAGTTTGGAGATGTCTCCTGTGTTATTGTGCAATTTTAACGGCCCACTTCTGATATAAATGCATCCACTTCCCGTGAGAAATGAAAGCAGCATTGATGGCCTCCCCATCTCCCTGTGTGTAACTGTTACCTGTTTTATTTTTGACAGATCTCTTTCTTGGGAAGCACTTCCTCCTGTATGGTGAGTTCCCTGATGGTGAGCACCGGATGTTGAGCCGCTACATCACCGCCTTCAACGGGTTAGTTGTAACTGTTAGACTGTGCAAAGCAAAGTCTGCTTGCTCGAAAGCAGCAACTGTTCACAGCCAGGGCTGCGGCACCTCTCTCTCTCGCTGTCTCTGTGTCTCTCTCTCTTGCTGTCTCTGTGTCTCTCTCTCTCGCTGTCTCTGTGTCTCTCTCTCGCTGTCTCCGTGTCTCTCTCACTCGCTGTCTCTGTGTCTCTCTCTCTCTCTCTCTCTCTCTCTCTGTGTCTCTCTCTCTCGCTGTCTCTGTGTGTCTCTCTCTCTCGCTGTCTCTGTGTCTCTCTCGCTCTGTCTCTGTGTCTCTCTCTCTCTCTCTCTCGCTGTCTCTGTGTCTCTCTCTCTCTCTCGCTGTCTCTGTGTCTCTCTCGCTCTGTCTCTGTGTCTCTCTCGCTCTGTCTCTGTGTCTCTCTCGCTCTGTCTCTGTGTCTCTCTCGCTCTGTCTCTGTGTCTCTCTCGCTCTGTCTCTGTGTCTCTCTCTCTCTGTCTCTGTGTCTCTCTCTCTCTCTCTCGCTGTCTCTGTGTCTCTCTCGCTGTCTCTGTGTCTCTCTCGCTCTGTCTCTGTGTCCTCTCTCTCTCTCTCGCTGTCTCTGTGTGTCTCTCTCGCTGTCTCTTTCTCACTGTCTCTTTCTCTCTCTCGCTTTCTCTTTCTGTCTCTCGCTGTCTCTCTGCTCTCGCTTTCACTCTGTCACTCACTCTCAGGTCTCAGTATGTCGCTGGTCTCTCAACCCATTCGCAGCGCCACGCCGTTTGAAGATGAATTTGCGTATAAAACAGCTCCCCCCACCCCTCGAGACTTCCTGCCCAGACTGTAATCTAGACTCCTCAGCCAGTAGGGAACTCGTTCAAACCCTGTCTAGACTTTGTTTATTTTGAGGGAGATCGCCCCACGGGTGTCTCTGGGAACTGAATATGGGAAAAGGAGGGTGAAGTTCAGGATCGGCTGTGTTCGCACTGAATGGCGGAGCAGGCTTGATGGGCTGAATGGTCTCCTTTTGCCCCTGTTTTGTGTTTTCCAGATGGAGGCCCCTCTCACACAAGCCCCATCAGCAACATGGAGGTGACAGCTGAGCTACCACTGCTCTGGTCTAACTCCACACTACCTACTGCCTCCTGTCATACATGTGTTTCCCTTTTGCCTCCTCGTGCAGGGCCCTGGAGGAGTACATGAACGACTCTGTAAACTACGTGATCACTGCTGAGGAGTGGGACGACAGATTTGATGAGGTAAGACAGTGGGGAGGTGGGGGGTCAGAGGCCTCTTGCAGATCTTCAATCAGAAAGCGGTGAACATAGCATTGAGAGTTCAGCCCAAAGAGCCTGGTACTCCACATGGAGTTCCTTCGCTGCTTTCCAAACTTGGTATACCTTTTACAAACAGATTCAAGTCACAGACTGTGCCTATCTGAAGTATATTTTTGCTTGTTGCTTGGTCGTACAGAATGACTCTGTTGCTGAGAATGGAGACACATTAGAACACAACAGTACAGCACGGTACGGGCCCTTTGGCCCACGACATTGTGCCGACCTATTATCCTACTAAGGTCAATCTATCCTGCAGACCATATATTGTGGAAGTTTTCAGTTTGGCATTAATCAAGACGGATGCAAGACTCCTAAATATCCTGAGATTGCAACAAATTGTACTTCAGGAATAAAGGGTGCTGATTGGTTGGTTGGTTGGCAAACAGGCATTCCCATGATTCCGTGTTGTTTTCTTCATGACAGTAACAAAATGTGACCCTCCCTCAGTATTGACTGTCTGAAGGTGTTTAGGAAATGCTTCACTTGTACCTTACCTCCAAATGGATAATGTGATTTAACCCCTTCTCTCTCAGGCTCTGACGGAGAATTCAAACCTGGCCTTTGTCAAGCCGCGATGGGTGTACGTATGCAATGAGAAGCAGAAAATGGTGCCTCACCAGCCATACGTAGTGGTCCCTCAGCTATAGTGGCTCGAAGCCCGTCTCCAGTTGGACAATGAAGTTGGAGGGAGGGCCCTGGGGCTGAAGACTGAGGGGTAGAGCCTCCAGCATCATAGCATCAGATCTGTCAGACTACCGTGCCGGCTGAGCATGCATGAGGAAACAGAAAGTTATTGTGGCAATGAGGGAGGCCACTCAGTCCATTGAGTTCATTCTAGCTCTGTGTAAAATGATCCAGTTAATCCTGTTGCTCAAACCATGTCACCTTGCAAGTTTATTTCCGTTGTGTGTCTATTAAACTTCTTTTTGAAGCCATTCATCACCTCTGCTTCCCCCACCTTTCAAAGGCAGAGAGCTCCTATTCATTTTTCTTCACATTCCCTGCCTTTGCCTTTTTCCTAAAAACCTGAAATCTCTGCCTTCCCCCAGTCCCTCCTAACGAGAGCAGCTTTTCTTTGTCCACACCTTTTTGTATCTGTTGTTCTGGACACTTGTACCTGGACCGCTGTCTGTCAGTTTCACTCCCAGGAGAGCCGACCCTGGCTCATCCAGACTAAGCCTGCCCCTGAAATCTGTCTCCTAAACTGCTCTTGTGATGAATCTCCTCTGCTGCCTCTCATGCCTCTCATTCCTTCTCCAGGATAAGAAATTCCAGAAATGAAAAACATCTTCCCTCCTTAAGGCTATTTTGGATCAGCCTGTATCGAGGTGAGAGGTCTAAACTGAGCTCACGCAGTCTGCAGTGCTGCCAACCTTGATTTGAAACTGTCCAAATCTGTCTCATTTGATAGGTTTTGTTGTTTGACTCTTTTTTCTTGTAAATAAACCAGATGTGTTTGCTTAAATCCCTGAAGGGGTTATTTGAAGCTGAGAAAGTCTAAGCTTAGTTCATTTCTCCTTTGATTCCTTTCAGTGGTGGCTGGTTGGCAACACTTGAGTGATGTTGTATCTTTTATCTTTACCTGCAGTACAAGAGTGTTTAATGGCTGCTGTCAAAGCTGAGGTTGTCTGCTCCACACTGAAATACTTTGGGCTGCGAACACATCCGAAGCTCCTTTTTAATCTGTTTTTTCCAGTATCCCCATAACACCAATGAGAAGAGGTATTTGCAATAACAATCGCAAAAGTGATTTTAAAAAAGAATTGATCTCTTTAAAAAAAGAAAGCGAGACGTTTTAGCCAGTTGATCAGAGCCGAAATCTACAGAGATCTCTTTGAGCGGTCAAAGTGGAGGGCAGTGGAAAGAGGGGTCGACTTGGGATTAGTTGGATGACAGATGGAGATCGTCTTCTGTCTGGATGCTGTTTGGTAGTCAGCCTTGATACCTCTTTTAAAAAATTTTTTTCCATTGAACGTTTCCACTTGTGAGAATCCTTGCACAGCACTTTGGAGCATCACTGAATTTACATCCAGGGCCGCTTCTTTTATTTTCGCAATAGCCTTTCTTAAAAAAACAACAACACATGTTGGTATTGAAAGTGCAAAATGCTGTAAGTAATTCAGGTTCTGAGCCATCGCCAAGACAGCAATCCGTATACTGGAGAGGGGTTGGAGCTTCTACCATTGTTGATAGCTCCACGTTACAGCACAGCTATAAAAGTGCATGTTGTCACAGCAGCCTGCACTCCTGAATAAGCTGTGACCAAGTTCCGTAACTGATGAACTTGCAAACCTTGCAGGACATAGCGCCTTCGGGGCTGACATCTCAAAATACAAAAGAGAAGTGATTGAGATGTTGAGAAATGTTAATGTTATGATGTGTTTTTTTTTATCAATGTGACTGCTTATTTGAAGGTCTGCTGGCTCATCAGCTGTCTTGACATGTTTTACATATTAAAGAATGTGTAGTTTTTGATCTTTTAATACCCCAGGCATGGAACTGCAAACTAAAACCTGACATTATGAATTGAACAGCCTACGATTCCGCAGCAACCCCTTCATAAAAAAATGTCCTGAGCGCCCCATAGCCTGACCAAAGATTGGTTATGTCCAAATGAAAGGCCTGTGGATGTTGGTGGAAAAAGCCGTGAGGTTGTCAAGGTGGAGAACAGAATGTGTAACAACCCACTGGATGTCAAGAGGTGCAGGGAGACTGTTGAGGGAGCTGTACACCTAATGCCATACTCTCCCTATTGTGTGTGTGTTTGATGTAGACACTTGAAAGGGTTTAACTTCTCACTGTAGGCAGAGCGAGATTTATTTTCAGTTTGAAAAATAATTTGGCAGGGGGTGGAATTTGAATTTTAAAGAACTCTGAAATTAATGTTCAAATGCTACGCAGAAAACTATCAACGATTTTAATCTGTGCATGAATTGGGCAAATCAAATTAGCCACACTGCTGCAGAGGAACAATTCTTGGAGTGTATACGGGATGGTTTTCGTGGCCAATATTTGGAGGAACGAACTAGAGAGCAGGCCATCTTAGACTGGGTTCTGTGTAATGAGAAGGGAATCATTGTCAGTCTAGCTGTGTGAGACCCCTTGGGGAACAGCAACCGTAATATGATAGATGGCAGGTGAGGTAGTTGATTTGGAGATTAGGGTGCTGAACCTTAAGGGAAACTATGAAGATATGAGGCATGAATTGGCCCTGATAGATGGGGGAGACTTACTTTACGGGATGACAGTGGATAGGCAGTTACAAACTTCCAAGCAGCACAAGGAGGAACTGCAGCATCTGTTTATTGCTGCCTGACACAAAAGCAAAGTGGACATGGCTCACAAAGGAAATTAGAGATAGTATCCAATCCAAGAAAGAAACATACAGATTAGCGAAGAAAAATAATAAATCTGAGGACTGGGAGCAGTTTAGAATTCAGCAAAGAAGGACCAAGGGATTGATTAAGATAATAGAGCATGAAAGCAAGCTTGCAGGGGACAAAGAGACTGATGTCAAAAGTTGCTATAGGTACATGAAGATAAAGAGATTGGTGAAGAGAAATGTAGGTGCCCTACATAGGAAACAGGGGAAATGTATAATATCGGACAAAGAAATGGCTGAGGAACTCCATATGTGGCTCTGCCTTCACAAGAGGACATGTTAGATACCAAAGTTGTTGGATGATGCAAGGTTTCGTGAGAGGGAAGAATTGAGGGAGATCAATATTAGTGGAGAGATGGTACTGGAAAAATTGTTGGGATCAAAGGCCAATAAATCCCCAGGGCTTGATAAGCTACATCCCAGAGTACTTAAGGAAGTAGATCTGAAAATAATGGATCCTTTGGTCACTTTCCAAGATTGTATAAGACCCTGGAACAGTCCCTGCAGATTGGAGGGCAGCTGATGTCACTCCAGTATCCAAAAAGGGAGGTCGAGTGAAAACGGAATTATAGACCAGTCAGCCGAACATCGGCGATCATGGGAACTGCAGATGCTGGAGAAGTCGAGATAACAAAGTGTGGGGCTGGATGAGCACAGCAGGCCAAGCAACATCTCAGGAGCACAAAAGCTGACGTTTCAGGGAAGGGTCTAGGCCTGAAACGTCAGCTTTTGTGCTCCTAAGATGCTGCTTGGCCTGCTGTGTTCATCCAGCCCAATATCGGTAGTGGGAAAAATACTCAAATCCGTTATCAATGATTTTATAGTGGAGCATTTAGAAATCAGTGGCAGTGTCAGCATGGGTTTGTGGAGGGAAATCACACTTGACAAATCAGTTGGATTTCCATGAAGATCTAACTAGTGGAGTTGACAACGTAGAACCGATTGATGTAGTATATTGGGATTTTCAGAAAGCATTTAGCAAAGTCCTACGTAAGAGATTAATGTGCAAGATTAAAGCGCATGGCATTGGTGTATTGAGACGGACAGGAAACTGATTGGCAGAGAGAAAACAGGAATTAATGGGTCCTTTTCAAACTGACAGGCAGTAACTAGTGGGGTGTGACAGGGATCGGTGCTGGGACCCCTGCTATTCACAATATGTATTAATTATTTGGATGAGGGAACAAAATGTAACATCTCAAAGTTTGTAGATGGTACCAAGTTGGGTGGAAGGGTGAGATGTGATGAGATCCTTTAGCATGATTTCATCGAACCCCTTTAGCACAACAAGTCCACATCGACCCTCCCACCCAAACCCATCCCTGAACATTATGGATAATTTAGCACAGCCAATCCACCTAACCTGCACATCTTTAGACTTTAAACCCAGACTGACAGGGGAGAATGTGACACAGTCAGTCACCCGAGGGTGGAATCGAACCCAGGTTCCTGGTGCCATGAGGCAGCAGTGCTAACCACTGAGCCACTGTCTGGGTTGGGTGAGTGGGCAAATCATTGGCAGATGCAGTATAATTTGGATAAATGTGAGGCTATTCATTTTGGAAGTAAAAACAAGAAGGCAGGTTACTACCTGAATGGCTGTAAATTGGAAGAGGGGAGTGGGCAGTGGGACCTGGGTGTCCTTGGGCACCAGTCACTGAAGGTAAGCATGTAGGTGCAGCAAGCGATAAAGTAGACATTGTGAGAGGTTTCAAGTACAGGAGCAGGGATGTGTTGTTGCAGTTATACAGGGCCTTGGTGAGACCACACCTGGAGTATTGTTTTCAATTTCGGCCTCCTTTTCTGAAGCAGGATGCTCTTGCTCTTGAGGGAGTGCAGCGAAGTTTTACCACGCTGAATAGCTGCCTCCTACTCCAATCTCCATGTCACCAAGATTATCATTTAAAAACTGATTGAATTAACTAAAGTCCTTCAAGGAAGGGAATTTGCTGGATTTGGCCTGTATGTGACTCCAGACCCACAGCACTGTGGTTGACTGTTAACTGCCCTCTGCAAAGGCCCAGCACCTCAGTCTATTGTATCAACTGACAGAAAAGGTTGAAAGAAGCAATGAAAATGGATGTAGAATCTGGTGCTGACCTCAGCTCTGGAAATGACAACGGCCTAAACAATCCCAGCAAAGTCCTTCATGAAGGGTGTAAACCTGAAACGTCAGCTTTCCTGCTGCTGTGCTGCTGCCTGACCAGCTGTGTTCCTCCACTTCTGCACTGTATTGACTCTATATCAGCATCTGCAGTTCTTGATTTCTCCTTGCAAAGTTCTCACAAGTGCTGAAATTAGAAGAACTGTCTTGGAGAACAGCCAAGCAACAGTCTGACATCACTGTACCTGGATAAATCCTGACCCACTAGCAGGAGCAGAGCAGTACTCCAACACAATCTGCAGCCTCGTGGCCAGACATATCCCCTGCTCTCCCATTATCACCAAGCCAGGGGATCACTGAAGGAGTGCTGGAGGGTCTGTCAAGCACCCTTAAAAACTGGAGAAGGCTATGCGATGATTTGCTGAGATGATCCTTTTGGTCTGTTAGAATTTGCTACTGCTTGATCTTCCAGATCCTTCCAATTGCTGCAGGGTGTGTGGGTCCCAGTTGTAAAATCTCTCACCTATTGGTCAAAAGTAACTGATGAAGGAAAATCAATTGTTTTCTTCCAGGTCGAAGTGTTTTTTATAGCAGAGAGAGAAGAGTGGTGGGGGCATGTGACAACATATCCTTTTTTAGAAGGCTTCTGTCACAACTGTTCAGGACCACAGGCTGCTCAAGTGCCATTTTTTTTGGCCAAATGGGCTGTTTCCACGGTGTAGGGATTCTATGATTGTCAGGCAACAAGCCTTTGCCAGTGGCATTGCGCAGACCAATCAGCTACCTGTTCCCTGCCAAACCTTCCTTCACACACCCCTTCCAGCTCCAGCTCATTCTCAGTAATCTCCACCCACCCCTACCCTGATTGGTTCAACAGGCAGCAGTGTAAACAAAGCCTAGAGTGAGTAATTTGCTCCTAAGACGCACAGCAAAATCTTCCACATGCCTTGGCTTTTTCAAACTTTCTTTTCCCCATTCCCGTCCAAATTAAAAATACAGAAAATAAAGAAAGGTACTATCTTTACATGGTGCAGAAAAGATTCCCCAGCATGTTCTGGGCTGGAAAATGTTTCACTCAGGAGGAGAGACAGACAGGCCGGTGTTCCTTTCCTTAGAGCAAAGAAGGCTGGGAGGGGACCTGACTGATGTCTATGAAGTCATGGGTGGCATCGATGTGGTCAATAGGGAGAAATCTTTCCCCTTAGTAAAGGGATCAATAACCAGGGAGCACAGATCTAAGGTAAAGGGCAGAAGGTTGCGAGGGGATTTAAGGAAGAATGTTTTCACTCAGAGGGTGTTGGGTATGTTGGACTCATTGACTGAAAGAGTGGCAGTGGTGGGAGCCATCACAACATGTTGGAATTGATGAGGTGATCACTTCAAGCACCACACCATGCATGGCTACAGGCCAAAGGCTAGAAATTGGGTCCGGATTCTCAATGATGGAAAGACAGAATGGGCCAAAGGACCTTTTGGTGCTGTAGAACTGTATAGTCCAGAACTTGCAACACCCCTACCCAAACAATTCCAGAGGGCTACAACATTGTCATCTACCTGACAATTGGAAAACTCCACAGAAATGGTACTCACACAAAAAAAAACAGGAAAAAATCCAACCCGGCCAATTACTGACCCATCAGTCTTTTGATCATCGGTATAGTGATGGATGGCATCATCAACAGTTCTCTCAAGCAGCACCTGCTCAGTGATGCCCAGCTCGGGATCTGCTGGGGCCACTCAGCTCCTGACCTCATTACAGCCAAACATGGACAAAAGAGCTGAATTTCAGAGGTGAGGTGAGAGTGACAGCCCTTGGTATCAAGACTGCATTCGACCAAGTTTGGTATCAAGGGACCTCAGTGAAACTGGAATCAATGGTGATCGTGGGGCAAGCTCTCATGGCTGGGGGTATACCTGGCACACAGGAAGATGGATGTGGTCATTGGAGGTCAGTTATCTAAGCTCCAGAGCATCTCTGCGGGAGTTCTTCAGGGTAGTGTCCTAGATGCCTTCAGCTGCTTCATCAATGACCTTCCCTCCACCATAAGGCCAGAACTGAGGATGTTTGCAAATAATTGCACTATTTATGACTCCTCAGATACTGAAGCAGCCCATGTTCCAAGAGCTGGACAATACCCAGACTGGGGCCGACAAGTCGCAAGTAACATTCGTGCCATGCAAATACCAGACCAGATCTCCAACAAGAGACAATCTAACCATTGCCCAATTACATGCAATAACATTTCCGTCTCTGAATCCTCAATTTCAACATTTTGGGGGTTATCATTAACCAGAAACTTAACTGGACTCACCACGTAAACACAAGGACTGCAACAGCAGGTCAGAGGCTGGGAATCCTGCAGCAAGTGACTCCCCGCTCCCCCCAAAGCCTGTCCCACCATCGACAAGGCACAGGTCAGGAGTGGGATAGAATACTCGCCACTTGGCGTAAATGGGCACAGCCCCAACAACACTCAAGAAGCTCGACACCATCCAGTACAAAGCTGTCCCCGCTTGATTGGCGCCACATCCACTCCTTCCACCACTGATGCTAAGTTGTAGCAGTGTGAGTGAATGAATAATTGACAGCAGAGCAGTTGAGGGGCTGAGAAACATCTTGCTCTTATATTCTATGTTCCTGGCGCTCTCTGAGAATCTAAAGTGGAAATACTAATTAATAATTAGAATCGGAGACACTATTTTTTGATAGGAACACCTATGGCTTGCTTAACAACTGAGAAGTTCTGAGACACTAATAGTTGAAGAGGCAGCCGGTGAGTTTAATATTTTCTCTCCTTGTTCATTCGAGGCTGTACGTCAATTCCTCATAAATCCCTTTCCCGTTGTGAAGAGGCGAGTGATGGACGTGGAACCCAAGAGGCAGGGGACCCCTCTTGCTCTAACCCCTCCCCAGACAGCCAATGGTTCTCTCGGGAAATGGATTCCTGGTCTTTGGCAGCATTTCTGATTGGCTTACAGGCTTCAGTGTCACCAGAGGATCACGCTATCGAGAGAGAGGGGATGGAGCTGGGAAAAGTACGTCTCTGACAGAGAGTGTGAGTCTGTGCTGACAGCACACAGCAGCTGAGAGTGTGAGTATATCTCCCTCCTGTGTGAATGCTGCAGGGGAGAGGCAGATAGAGAGGGGCAGATACAAAGATGGATTTATTCTGAAGGTGAGTGTGTGGCACAGTTAGTACGCAGGTTCAGCAAGTAATTCACAAGCAGATTGTTGTTTATTGTAGGGAATATACAAGTCAGTGTATTTTCCTACAGATGTAGAGGGGGTTGATAAGACTAGTCAAGTAAACTGTGTACTGTTTTGCTCTGTTAACTTTAGAAAGGACATATTTGGGTTGGGCGAAGTTCTCTCTGTGATAAAATGGCTGAATCTAAGGGAGGAAGGTTAGACTGACGTTTAGCCAAACGAATTGTCCAATATCCTGAGGGGTATGAGAGGCTCAGAAGGTGAACCATATGTGGGAAGGGGCTAGAATTAGGGGGCACCGTTTACTTTCAAAGTGGTTCCCACTTCAGACGAGAGTGAGAATCCCTTTCTCAGGGATCAGTGCAAGGTCTCTTGAGTATTTTATCGGCAGCGGTAGGAATGATTCTCGATTCTGTGAGTGGCTGTCGAAGGTTTTGAGGAGGAGCTGGGAGCCTGAAAGTCAATCAACTGACTCTTATCGAACTGCAGGGCAGACTTGAGGAGCCCTGAAATCCCCACTGCAGCTCATCACGTCAATATTTTCCAAATCAACCCGCTCAGAGATGTTAGAATGCACCCTCTGGAGAAGGTGGGAATTGAACCCAGGTCCACTAACTCAGAGGTGTGGACACTACGGACATGTATATGGTCACAGAAATTTGAGGGTGCATACATGAGGATCAATGGTCGGCACAACATTGTGGGCTGAAGGGCCTGTTCTGTGCTGTACTGTTCTATGTTCTATGTTCTATGTTCTATGGTGCGTGCGTCGTTCGATGTCGGGTGTTCCACGTTGCACAGAGGTGAATTGCGTGGAGAAGGAGCTCAGTTAGATCGAATTAGATATAACACGGGGCAAAGAGATTGATTTCAGGAAAGAGGGAATGGAATAGGCAGAAGGGCACGGATCTGGTCTCTCTGCACAGGTACAGATCCTGGGACTGAATATTTTTGCATTTGGGTTCGGGCAGCTTGGGTCTTAAGTGGGTTTGGGGGATGGGAGGTGGGGGAGATCAGGGGTCGTGTGGGGTGTGGTCGACAGGCTTGTGGATTGGTGAACTCCATTGCCAGGTCTGGAGACAGACTGATCACTGTGTTCAGTTCTGGTCTCCTGGTTATGAAACTTGATTCAAAAAAGATTTACAACGATGTGGTTGGGGGGTTTGAGCTACAGGGAGGGGCTGAATAGTCTGGGGCTTTTTTCCCTGGAGAGTCGGAGGCTGAGGGGGTGACCTTATAGAGGTTTATAAAATCATGAGGGGCATGGATAGGGTGAACCGACAAGGTCTTTTCAGAGTTAATGCCAATGTCCCTCGTTCAATACTGCAACTCTGAAGAAAAGTCACAGGACTCGAAATGTTACTCTGCTTTTTCCGCAGAGGCTGCCCGAACGTGCTGAGTTTCTCCAGCAGTTTCTATCCTTGATTCAGATACCCGCAGTTCTCCGTGTTACCCCGGTGTAAGAAGCAGTTGAGCTGACCACCCTGGATTAAGTAAAAGATGTCGAGGATCTGGAAGAGATGGAAGGGAAAACGGTTGATGTACAAGGACGATGCCAGAACTAGGGGCGGACTTATCAGGCTCTCTGAAGCCACTGCCTGTTGAATAAATTGTGGACCAACATTCACTCAATGAGTGGCTTAATGAGGGGCTGCGAGCCAGCTGTTTGTTCTGTCTCCGGTGAATTTCTCTGTGAGCACTGTGTCGCCGTATGTATCGCTCACATAATAAATGGTCTGTGTGTAATGTCTGAAGCGCAAACGGCTTGATCGAATTGATGAATATCTCTGATCAGGCAGTTTGTTTATGCTATCAACTTGTGTTCCTACTCAATTTCTAATTGTGGCACCTTTGGTAAATGTTATATTTTATATAACGTTTTGTACAAAGGCCGACTCAGTAAATGTTGAGGCCGCTTTTCGATGGACACTTTGGGATGGAGCAAGTAAATTTTACGCCCTTATGTCTGGCTGCCACTCTGTGAGGGTTTAGCAGGGGGTATTGCAGCCCTGAGGTGTTGCCTTGTAATGGACCAAGAGCAGGGACAGGGGAGAGGTGCTAGATGGAGCACAGGAAGATCCCAATCAATTCCAGCAGACTTAACGTTTCGGGCCCAGCGACCCTCCTTCAGAACCGGTTGCTGTTCACCGGACCTGAAACGATCGCTCTGTTTCTCTCTCCACGGGTGCTGCTGAGTTTCTCCAGCGCTTCCCGTCTGTGGAACATTCCTTCCCTTCGCCGGCTGTTCAAACATTAAGCGTTATTTCACAGCAAGCAGTGCTTGAAATGGGCTAACGGACAGTGAGGTTCTGGTAGAAGGTATGAGGCTTTTTTTTTCCCAGGGCGGAGGGTTCAGTTGTGAAGGGGACACAGGTTCAAGGTGCGAGGGGCTAACGTTTAAAAGAGATGTGCGAGGCAGGTTTTTCACAGAAAGGGTGATGAGTGCCTGGAACACGTTGCCAGAGGAGGTGGTCGAAGCAGACACAGCAGCAGCTTTCAAGAGACTCCTGGACAAATACGTGAATAGGGAGGGAATAGAGGGATATGGATTCTGTACACAGAACATAGAAGAGCACAGCACAGTACCTTCAGCCCACGATGATGTGCCGAACTTTTGCCCTAAACCTAAGGTTCTATCTAACCTCCACCCCTACCTTATACTATCATCCATTTGCCTATCTAATAGCAGCTGAAGTGCCCCGAATGAGCCAGACTCCACTACCCTCTCCGGGAGTGCCCTGACCACTTTCTGACTAAAGAGCCTACCTCTGACGTCTCCCCTATATCTACCCCCACTCACTTTAAAACTACGCCCCCTCGTAATAGCAAAGTGTAAGAGAAGGCAGTTTTCGTGCGGAAGGGCAAAATGTGTCGGCACAGACTTGGAGGGCCGAAGGGCCTGTTGCTGCGCTCTGTTGTTCTTCGTTTCTTTTCGTTCTTTGAGTTCAGCTGCTCTCCTGACGAAGGAAAGCGCCCCATGAGCTCTGTTTACCCCCTGTGTCCACCTGCCCTGTCACTTCCAGGGCCCCCTGGCGAGGTGCAAGGCCCTTCTGCCCCTCTCGCTGTGCTGTTTGGTTGTTGCTAAAGTCGCGTCTCCTTGCTTCCACAGCTCGCCGAGGGGGAGGTCGCGGCCAAATGGCGGCCCCGGGTGTGGCAGCCCTGAATGACTTGCAGCGGAGGGAGCTGGTGGCTTGGGCCAACGGGACCGTCGACGGGTGCAAGCCCGGGTACAATTACTACGCTGCATTGCTCAGCCTCCTGATCTTCTCGGTGGTTTTCGGCAACGTTCTGGTGTGCATGGCGGTATCGCGGGAGCGGGCGCTGCAGACCACGACCAGCTACCTCATTGTGAGCCTGGCAGTGGCGGATCTACTAGTGGCCACCCTGGTCATGCCCTGGGTCGTCTACCTCGAGGTAACACAGAAAGCCACCTGCTCCCCCGTTGGTCGGAAGCTACCGGAACAATCTCAGGCCTTGACCTCCTGGGCACCAAATCCTCTCCCCTTGGCCCCATCATCCGAATGTTAAGACACGACCAAGAAATATGGTGACCACCAGCCCCACCCCCCCCCCCCCCACCCCTCCCCCGACATCAGGCCTGTCCAAGGACTGCGCCCTGAATTTGCTTCATTTGTGTAGCGCCTTCCTTCCTGAGTGCCTCCAGCGCTGACGAGATAGCTTTAGTTTTCAGAGCGAGGTAAAGTGTCCACTCGCTATTCGACTGTTGCTGGCAGATGTTCTTCATTCACTCATGAGGTGTGGACGTCTCTAGGTTTATTGCCCCTGTCTCTAGTTCCCCCCACCTTGAGAGGTTGGGGCCTTCTTGAACCACTGCAGTCCCCGTGTGCTGTGGGTTGACCCTTGGGGAGGGAATGCCAGGATTCTGACCCAGCGACACTGAAGGAACGGGGATATATTCCCAAGTCAGGATGGGGAGTGGAGGGGAACTTGCAGGGGGCTGGTGTTCCCATGTATCTGCTGCCCCTTGTCCTTCCCGATGGAAGTGGGTCGTGGGTTTGGAAGGTGCTGCCTGAGGATCTTTGGTGAGTCTCTGCAGAGCATCTTGTAGATGGTACACACTGCTGCGGCTGAGCGTCGGTGGGGGGAGGGAGTGGGATGTTTGTGGATGTGGGGCCGATCGAGCGGGCGCTGCTCCGTTTTGGATGGTGTCGAGCTTCTTGTTGATAGTACACGCCACTGCAGCAATGTCCACGTGATACGAGTGAATAAATCGTAGGTTTGAAAGAGATCAATTGTCGTTCTTCGACAGACAATATAGACCCAGTAATGCCTTCTATGCAACTTTTATCTCCCTGCCTTAATGCTTTAAGTGACCAGAGAACATGTGTGTTAAGGTTTCTCAGATCCAAGGCACTTGCTATTATTCCTCATCTATTCCCTGGCCACCGACCTTTTGGGAGATTTTGAGACATTCCGAGGAAGGGTCACCGGTGCTGAAACGTTAACTGAGTTTCTCTTCATGGATGCTGCCAGACCTGCTGAGCTTATCTAGCAACTTCTGTTTTTGACTGTTTCCCCTCGCTGTATTCCCATTCGATGACTCTACTTCCTCACGAGGGATGTGAATTTCTGGACCTTCTGTGAGGACGTTGTACAGGATGTCAATGAGGCCTCTTCTGGAGTATTTTGTGTCCATCTCTGATCACCCCGTAATAGGAAGGATATTATCAAGCTAGAGAGAGCTCAGAAAAGTTTTACCAGGATGTTGTCTAGAATAGAGCCTTTGACTTCCAGGGAAAAGCTGGAAAGGCTGGGATAACAAGATGTGGAGCTGGATGAACACAGCAGCATCGGAGGAGCGGGAAAGCTGACGTTTCGGGTCCAGACCCTTCTTCAGAAATGGTGGAAGGGGAGGGGATTCTGAAATAAATAGGGAGAGAGGGGGAGGCGGACGGAAGATGGATAGAGGAGAAGATAGGTGGCCAGGAGACGGACAGGTCAAGGAGGCGGGGATGGAACCAGTGAAGGTGAGTGTAGGTGGGGAGTTAGGATGGGGGTGGGTCAGTCAGGGGAAGATGGACAGGTCAACGAGGTGGGGATGAGACTGGTAGGTAGGAGGTGGGGGTGGGGGTTGAGATGAGAGGAGCGGATGGGTTGGAGAAAAGATGATCAGGTCAGGGAGGTGGGGATGGAGCCAGTAAAGGTGAGTGTAGGTGAGAAGTTAGGATGGGGGTGGGTCAGTCCAGGGAGGATGGACAGGTCAAGGCGGGGGGGGGGGGGGCAAGATGAGGTTAGTAGGTAGGAGATGGGGGTGGGGCTTGAGATGGGAGGAAGGACAGTTTAGGCAGGTGGGGACGAACTGGGCTGGTTTTGGGATGCAGTGGGGGGAGGGGATGAGCTGGGCTGGTTTTGGGATGCGGTGGGGGAAGGGGACGAACTGGGCTGGTTGTGAGATGCAGTGGGGGGAGGGGATGAGCTGGGCTGGTTTTGGGATGCGGTGGGGGAAGGGGACGAGCTGGGCTGGTTTTGGGATGCAGTGGGGGGAGGGGACGAGCTGGGCTGGTTTTGTGATGCAGTGGGGGGAGGGGACGAGCTGGGCTGGTTTTGGGATGCAGTGGGGGGAGGGGACGATCTGGGCTGGTTTTGTGATGCAGTGGGGGGAGGGGATGAGCTGGGCTGGTTTTGGGATGCGGTGGGGGAAGGGGAGATTTTGAAGCTGGTGAAGTCCACATTGATACCATTGGGCTGCAGGGTTCCCAGGCGGAATATGAGTTGCTGTTCCTGCAACCTTCGGGTGGATAGACTTTTTTTTCACTGGAGGGCAGGAAGTTGAGATGTGACCTTGAAGAAGTTTATCGAATCATGAGAGGTATAGATATAGTAAATAAAAACTGGAAAGAACTGTGGATGCAGGAACAAAAACAGAGTTGCTGGCAAGGCTCGGCAGGTCTGGCAGCATCTGTGAAGGAAAAAACAGCGTTAATGTTTCGGGTCCAGTGACCTTTCCTCAGTGTTAATGGTAGCTGTCTTTTACCTGGGATGGGGGATTTCAATACCAGGGGCATATTTTTTAACGTGAGAGGAGAGTGGTTTAAAAGAGATGTGAGGGGCAAATTCTTCACACAGAGGGTGGTTTGTGTGTGGAATGAACTTCCTGAGGAATTGGTGGACGCAGGTACAGTTACAGCGTTTAAAAGATATTTGGATAAGTACCTGACTAGGAAAGGCTTGGAGCGATGTGCGCCAAGAGCAGGGAGTACTTTTGTTTGGGACTGACTGGTTGGGCTGAAGGGTCTGTTTCTGTACCGTGTGACTGTGTGAGAGATTCCTCCTTATTTCACCGAGTTTGGAAATTGTACCCAGCCCCTATCCCCAGTTCCAGCCTCGACCACAAGGTCCATCCTATCAGCCTCCAGCCAACCAGATCCCCTCAGGGATCTTTCGAGTCCCATTCAAGAGATCAGGCAATGGTACAGGGGCCTCAGTGAGAATGATGCACATTTCTCCCTGTCTGAGGGAGCACGTTCTGGAGATGGAGGGAGTGTGGAGAAAATCTCAACAGACTGGTTCCTCAGCTGGCAGGACTGACATTTGACGGGAAATTAAACCAGTTGGGGTTAGATGCGCTGGAATTCTGAAGAACGAGGGAAGACGGATCTCAAAAGAAACGTACAAAGTTCTACCAGGACCAGGCAGGGTGGATGCAGGAACGCCGTTCCCGGGAAGCTCGGGGCGGGGGTTGGGGTGGGGGGCGGGTGGGTCACGGGTCTAAGCAAATGGGGTAGGCCGTTTCGGACAGAAATGAGGAGAAAAGCAGAGAGCAACTGAAGCCGAAGCATCGAATGTTTTCAAGAAGGAGTTAGGGGTAGTTCTGAGGGATCAAAGGGAATGAGGGAGAAGCGGGAACACGGGACAGCGTTGGATGATCAGCCATGATCATAGTAAATGGTGCTGAATGGCCTCCTGCAGCTCCGAGATGCTATGTCTCTCTAAGGTGTTGCTGTCCGCTCCCTGCTGCTGCACACAATGGTGGCCATCAGGATGAGGGTGACATGTTCTTCTCCAGCCTATCCAGGGTTTTGTCCACTTGCGGACACGGTCCGTCTTAGACTCTCCAGATGAAGTGGGAAGATGGCTTGGGTGACTGCAACGGCGCGGGTTCGGGGTGGGGGTAGGGGCGGGCCAGACCCACGGTACAGCAACAGAGAGAGTGCCTTGGCCCTGAATGGCCCACTCCCTGTTTATTGCGGTTTGAGGGACCCAGCTTGGAGAGAGAGTATGCCCACTGAGCAGGCAACTCTCTTCCTCCAATCCGCCTGTTATTTCCCCAGCCCACCCTGGGGACATGTTCCCAAGGACTATGACCGTGCAGTCGTTCTCAAATCCTCAGTCCCACTTTATACAGCCATTAAAGCGATCAATCCACTCGTGCAGAAATGACAAATATTTATCCCTTATCACTGACAGCAAGCTAATTAATTTTTTTGTAATGATTTTGCTAGTGTTCTAATCACACCATTCCCGCACAATAAAACCTGGAACAAAATTAGTTATATCGAGAATGAAACTGACTGGAGTTTCGAGCTAATTTGTATTCCTCATTATCTTGGCCGTCAACGAGTCTCGTTTCTCGGAATAATTTTCTCCCGGAGTTCCCCAGATTACAATTTTCGAATTTTATGTGATTTTCAATAAAGTTGTAATGGCCTCAAGAATCCCAGTGACAAACGCATAAAACAGCCCATGTGTGGAAGCAATATTCTGGATGTCTGATTCATGTCAGGTGCAACGGAAGTATTAATTTCCAAATGGAAGATTATTGCGATGCTGGGCTAAGATCTGCTAGAGTAATGCATACAATGTCTATAGTCTGGAGCCTGGCCCTTGAATCTACTCCATCCCTGCACTTGCCCATGGCTAACCTGCCCAGCTTGGACGCTGCCGTCAGTTTAAGCAAAGCCAATCCACTATAGGAGGAAGAGGAGCGCCTGGAAGGTGCCCATGCTGAACAGGGAGAATGTGCAAAGTCGACTCAGAATTGAA
The DNA here is from genome assembly GCF_030684315.1 of Stegostoma tigrinum. Taxonomy (NCBI): domain Eukaryota; kingdom Metazoa; phylum Chordata; class Chondrichthyes; order Orectolobiformes; family Stegostomatidae; genus Stegostoma; species Stegostoma tigrinum. The sequence continues at coordinate 4,963,716 of NC_081394.1, read as the reverse complement.
CCTAGGTCCCTGGGCATATACAGCAGCAGGTGCTAACCACGGCACCTCCCTGATGTTCAGATAAAGCTATTTGCTTCAAGCGTTTGTGTGTGTGGAATGTGAAGATAGCCAGATTTTGTTTTGTAAGTTGGTCATTTACTGATGAAATTTACTTTTAAAAAATCAACGTGAATAAATATTTTGCATGTTGCTTAGAGAAAATGTTATCCGCCTCTTTAACTTGCCTGTCTCCTCTCCACCTATCTTCTCCTCTATCCGTCTTCAACCCGCTTCCCCCTCTCTCCCAACTTAATTCAGAACCCCATCCCCCTTTTCTGATGAAGGGTCTAGGCCCAAAACGTTAGCTTTTGAGCTCCTCTGATGCTGCTTGGCCTGTTGGGTCCATCCAGCTTCACACTTTGTCATGGGTACCCGAGTACAGTGAAAAGCTTTGTGTAAGGGGCAAGCAAGGACATACAGACCATAATGTGGAAAAAAAACTCTGAGACAGAAGTGTACAGATTACACCGCGCAGGACGTGTTCTAGGCAAGATCACCAAGAACAACATCAACGCTGTTTGAAGTTAGAGAGTTTATAGGAGCAGTCTAATAACAGCCGGGAAGAAGCTATACCTGAATCTGCTGGTGCGTGTTCAAGCTTCTGTGTCTTCTTCTCAGTTTCTATAGCACCTTTGACCTGCTGCGAATCTCCCAAGGAGTTTTTATGAAGCCCACAAGGAGGTGTTGATACAGATGACCCCGGAGATACGGTGTCTGTACGTGAGGGAGGAATGTCTCTCATTTTCTGACAGTCCGCAGTTAATTGCGATGAGATTTCTAGTCTGACTCAATGGCCAGAACAGTGGTCTCATGTCTGCTGGGGGTGTGGGGGCGGTGGGAGTGAGAGAGAGAGAGAGAGCGAGGATATGTTGTCTGCTCAGTCAAAGCTCTGATGCTGTCTGTGTTCCCTCTCGAAGGTCGTCGGGGAGTGGTGGTTCGGCTGGGTTCACTGTGATATCTTTGTGACACTCGACGTGATGTTCTGCACAGCCAGCATTCTCAACCTGTGTGCGATCAGCATCGACAGGTAACGAGGGGTCGGGGGGGGGGGGGGGGGGGGGGAGGTGGGAGGTGGTTCCGATGGCGTTCTCGGGGCAGAAACAGGACCTTCGGCCCATCTGCCCCGTGTTCACGCTCACCGCATACACCCCATCCCACCCGGCACCGAGCTCCTTCAACACGGCCCGACCCCTTCTATCCGTCTCTCCCTCCTGTGTTTATCCCATCCAACCCCCCGCAACCTCTTCGAGACTCTGCCCTCAGCCCCGAGCCACCTCATACCACCGCGCCCCCCCCCCCCCCCACGCCAACCACCCACACCCCCACCACGAAGGTCAACGGAGGATTCAAAAGGCCATCCCCCCTGCTGGGAACCAAAGCCCCTCTTCCCCCCCATCACCTGGAATCAACTGGGAACCAAAGCCCCCACTTCTTCCCCCCCAACCCCCATCACCTGGTATCAACTGGGAACCAAAGACCCCCTTCTTTCTCCCCCATCACCTGGTATCAACTGGGAACCAAAGCCCCCACTTCTTCCCCCCCCCCCCACCCCCCATCACCTGGTATCATCTGGGAACCCAAGCTCCCCCCTCCCCCATCGCCTGGTGTCAACTGGGAACCGAAGCCCCCGTCCTTCCTACACCCACTCCCCCAACACCTGGTATCAACTGGGAGCCAAAGCCCCGTCCTTCCTCCCCCGACTCCCCCATCACCTGGTATCAACTGGAAACCAAAGCCTCCCCCCTTCCCCCCCGCCCCATCACCTGGTATCAACTGGGAACCAAAGCCCCCCACTTCCCCCCAACCCCCTGGTATCATCTGGGAACCAAAGCCCCCCCCTCCCCCATCACCTGGTATCAACTGGGAACCGAAGCCCCGTCCTTCCTCCCCCATCACCTGGTATCAACTGGGAACCAAAGCCCCCTCCTTCCTCCCCCCACTCCCCCATCACCTGGTATCAATGGAATCCTCGCGGAAACACAAGAGGGTGATGGGAGAGGGGTCCCTGGAAACACCTAACCTCATGTCCCGCTGTCCGGGGAGAAGCAGGCTGCACTAGGAGGGTCTCTGTGACACTGCAAACTGTGATCACCTTCGCTAAGGGGATTGGTGGTCGTGGGGGTGATTGGGAGGAGGTCTCCCTGCCTCAGGGGCTGAGGGAAGGTCACCTCCTCCCTGTGTGGAGAGTGGGGTGGTAAAGGGGGGGGTGATCTCCCTGCTTCAGGGGGTGGGGGAAGGTCACCTCCTCCCTGTGTGGGGAGTGGGGTGGTAAGGGAGGATGGTGGAAGGTCACCTCCTCCCGTGTGGGGAGTGGGGGGGGGGGGGAAAGAGGGCCCTCCCTGATTCACTGTTCATTGAGAGGCACAGAGCCCATGGTAAAGCCCACAAAGACCAGGGGATTGCTACAGTGATGGCTAACTTCACTGAAGGGGGGGTGGTGTGCGGTAAGGATTTGGGGGTATGTCTTCCTCAAATCTAGCCCGAGTGCAGACATCCAACGTTCCATGCCTGGCCACTGTGCTCATTGATGGGTCCATCATCGAACCCAATCTAGTGAGATTGTGTGCGTGTGTGTCCATGTGTGTGTGCGTGAGAGTGTTTATGTGTGAGTATTGTGTGTGCACGTGAGAGTGTGTGTGTGTGTGTCTCTGTAGTGAGTGGGTGAGAGAGAGATTGTGTGTATGTCTGCGTGTATTTGACTGTGTGCGTGTCTGAGAGTATGTGTGTGTGCCTGTGTGTATGCATGTGTGTGAGACTGTGTGTGCGCAAGGGTGTGTGAGAGAGAGTGTGAACGTGAGGGAGAGAGTGTGTGTATATATGAGAGAGAGAGTGTGTGAGCGTGTCTGTGAGTGAGAGAGTGTGTGTGTGTGACTGAGTGTCTGTGCGTGTGAGTGTGTCTGTGAGTGTCTCTGTGTGTGTGTGTGTGGACTGAGGCCAGGCAAGGCTCAGGTCCCCTGTGCCAACACTCTCTTCCAACCGCCACCAGCCCCCAGCCCACCTCCCTGAAGAATGTGCAGTGTGTTTGATCAGCGAGAGGAGCAGGAACCCATCTGACCCCCTAAAGCCCAGAATGAATACTCACTGCTGTCGGCCTGCGCTTCGTAAATGACATGTGCACCTTATGTTCAGTTCTAGGCCGAACTTCACACCATCTGCAGATGCCTACATGGTCCCCCACACCGATTGCTGTCACTCCCACAAGGGGGTGTGCAGGGAATACACCTTTCCCCAATCTGTGTCCCCCTCCGCCAAGTGAAACTCTATCATTGTCTCCCACAAGAGCGCTTCTCCTCCCTCAAAATTCCAGTGAATGTTAATGCCAGAGTCTCAGAGAATATTCATGCTCTCCCTCTCTGAGGTCCGGTGTGGGATTTATCCTGAGGTCGGCATGCCTTAGGCGAAGTGCGAGGGCGAGACCTCTTCACGGTAACCCCAGCTGGTGCGAGAATCGAACTCCCGCAGCTGCAAACCAGGCATCCAGCCAACTGAGCTACCCGACTCCCTGAAAGCAAAGTGAACATAGACCAATCCAATCCAACCTTCCCTCATCAGGCAGAGCTGTCATCCCCACGATTCTGTCAGGGGTTAGTGAATGAAATCTCCCCCTCCCCGAGAGTGAATGAAATCTCCCCCTCCCCGAGTTCCCGGGAGTGAATTAACTCTCCCCCTCCCCGAGTTCCCGGGAGTGAATTAAATCTCCCCCTCCCCAGTTCCTGGGAGTGAATTAACTCTCCCCCTCCCCGAGTTCCCGGGAGTGAATTAAATCTCCCCCTCCCGGGAGTGAATTAACTCTCCCCCTCCCCGAGTTCCCGGGAGTGAATTAACTCTCCCCCTCCCCGAGTTCTCGGGAGTGAATGAAATCTCCCCCTCCCCGAGTTCCCGGGAGTGAATTAACTCTCCCCCTCCCCGAGTTCCCGGGAGTGAATTAACTCTCCCCCTCCCCGAGTGCCCGGGAGTGAATTAAATCTCCCCCTCCCCGAGTTGCCAGGTTATTGGGAGTTCTTGAGGCAGGTCTATGGAGATTTTATCAGGCCTGGTCTTTCCTCCCCTTCCAGTCGTCTATGTTGTCACACCATGTTCGTCTTCGGGCTGCCTCTTTATTTCAAAAAAATAGTTTATTTGTAAAAATATCTTCCTGTACACACAGGGTCACTGAAGCAGTTCGGTTCTGTGCAGTAACATGTGAAGAAACAAGCATTGGAGTTTTGACTGTCACCAACAAAACAAACCCCAAAGCCTTTCTCACTTGTACAACATGACATTTACACATGTTTGAGGCACCAGGAAGGTACCTTAAACCACTCCCGCCCCACCCATTCCTGTTTAACTTCGGCCAGAAGGCCCCAGCATGCTTTTGTGGTAATGTGTTTACCTTTGGCCTGGCATAGATCAGCTCAGGCCTGGTGCTAAGGCCTAACTTGATCCGGAGGCTCATCTCTCAGCCCCTCCCCATCCAGTTTCCATCTCTGAGACAGACTGACCACTCTGGGGAGAGGGTGGTGGGGCTGGGGGAAGCTATACAGTAGGAGTTGGAGGCAGCGTGGGAAGCTCACTGTGTCAGAAACGCCATCACCCCCCGCCAAGTCTCGTTCTCTGAGGATGTGGTCTCCAATCCCCTACTGGAGCAGCTGGGTGGACTTTAAACCTGATGAACTGAACGGGAGGGGTTTCTCTGTGATACTGACTGTCATCGACTGCCATTGAAACCCACCCAGGTCACTAATGTCCTTCAGGGAAGGAAATCTGCTGTCCTTTCCCAGTCTGGGCCTACGTGTGACTCCAGACCCACACCAATGTGGGTCTGATACCCCCAGCTGTCCTCTTAAAGAGCCAAGCAGGGAGCTATGCTGTGGGCAGTCTTGGGTGGTCCAACTGCCAGCTGGTGATGCCTGTGAAGGAACACAGAAAGGAAATGGTTGGGGAGCGCGAGCTGAGATGAGTCTGGGATTACTACTGAGGCCCTTGGGGAAAGAAGAGTTATCTCCTTTCCAGCCGGGAGGGCCAGAAAGGGTCAGGAGAAAGGGCTTTCATTTCTTCCGTCTGCAATCCATGCCCAAACAGACACCAATGGCTCTTTCAGACTGAAGGGCTAGGTTTGAAGGGCTGAACAGCCTCCTCCTAAACCCCCCTCGCTCCTGTTTCCCTCATCACATGCTGTTTTCCATTGACCTCACTCTCAATTCCATTGGTCGCCATTGGCTGCAAGAACGATGGAGTAGGCTGCTCGGTCCATCAAAACCTACCTCCTCCAACTTCACCCATCAGCCATTTTGGAACTGAAGGTCATTCATTCCACCTGCTCAGCTCTAAGCTGTTCTGTATTTGCGACCCCCCCCAACACCCCCTAACAGATACACAGCTGTTGCCATGCCAATGCTGTATAACACACGGTATAGTTCCAAGCGGAGGGTCACACTGATGATAACGACTGTCTGGGTGCTCTCATTCGCCATCTCCTGCCCGCTCCTCTTCGGGCTGAAGAACAACCCAGGTAAGCCGCGGGCTTGTGGGGGGTGGGGGAGGTTACAGTGCAGAGGGGAGTGGGGGGTTCTAAGCAGTTCCCTCAGCAGCCCCATTCCTGATGGTTGGAAGGGGGTGGTCACAGCTTAACAGATGCTGCCAGGCCTTCTGGGTGTCCCCAGCACTCGCTGTTACCGTCCCAGAACGCCGGCATTGGCAGGATGGTGATTAATCTTCCCTCCTTTGTGTTTCTACCCAGCTTCCCCCTTCAACGTGCAGGCACAATACCACTTCCCCACTCCCTGTGGGACCGAGTCCCACATTCCCCCACCCATTCCCTGTGGGAATTCCCCATTGGATTTATCTGAATGCTTCCATCTTGTCATACCCCCTCACCCTGCAACTCCCCAACAATTGGAAACATCTTCCCCACGTTGACCTGATTGAAAATTCCTTCCTGAATTTGAAAGGCCAAGAGCCTGGCTCTCCCCCAGGCTTCGTCTGTTTGAGGGAAATGACCCACAGCCTCTTTGGGGATAGTTGGGGAGGAACGGGGAGGCTCTAACACACAGACACACACACACACACTCACACACCCAACGCCGACACACACACAAACACACCGACACAGAGACACAAAATACACCTGCACACACAGACACAGATGCACACACTCACTCACACACAGCCGCACACGCGCACACACACACACACACACACACACACACACACACACACACACCCAGACACAGACATGCCCCCCCCCCCACACACACACACGCGTGAGCTGTCACCACCTTCTCACAGTGAGGTAGATCAGTCAGGGTGATCAATACCAGTGTGAGCGATTATCAGCAAAACCAACTCCTCAAACCAGTTCCATTCCTGTAACTCTGAGATTGCTCCTTTCCCTGTACTCAGTGACAGGTTTAAAGTTTCAGCAAAGATCTGTAGCTCGGGTTGTGGATGAGCTTGTTGACTTGCTCGCTGAGCTGGCTGGCTATCATTCAGAAGTTTTGTCATCGTGCTAGGTGATATCAGTGGAGCCTCTGATAAAACGGTGTTATTCTACTCCGCTTGGAATTTATACTGTCTGGTCAGTTATGATGAGTAGTGTCATTTCCGGTTTTGATCTGTGTGGGTTTGTATATGGGGTCCAATTCTATGTGTTTGTGGATTGCATAATGGGTGGAGAACCATACCTCTAGGAATTCCTGTACATGTCTCTGCATTGCTTAGGCTACTATGGTTACCTTGTCCCAGTTAAAGTGATAGCCTTCATTGTCTGAGTGTATCGATAATAAGGAGTGTTCATTGTGCTGTTTTGCTGCTAGCTGATGTTCATGTATTCTGATGGCCAGTATCCTTCCTGTCTGTCTGGTGTAATGTTTGTGGCATAGACAGGAAGGAAACTAGCCATCAGAATACGTCGACATCAACTGCAGCAAAAGGGCTCAACAAACTCTCCTTATTATCGATACACTCAGACAATGAAGGCTATCACTTTAACTGGGACAAGGTAACCATAGTAGCCTAAGCAATGCAGAGACATGTACAGGAATTCCTAGAGGTATGGTTCTCCACCCATTATGCAATCCACAGACACATAGAATTGGACTCCATATACAAACCCACACAGATCAAAACCGGAAATGACACTACTCATCATAACTGACCAGACAGTATAAATTCCAAGCGGAGTAGAATAACACCGTTTTATCAGAGGCTCCACTGATGTTGTCACCTAGCACGATGACAAAACTTCTGAACAAGAACAGGCCAGCTCGGTAAGCAAGTCAACAAGCTCACTCAGCGACGTGTTCCCAATGCTGAGGCTGTAAATTCACTCTGTCCTGTATTTACAGAGAAAAGGGACAACACTGTCTGTGCCATTGTGAACCCTTCCTTCGTCTTATACTCCTCCATCGTCTCCTTCTACATTCCCTTCATCGTCACCCTGCTGGTTTATGTCCAGATCTACGCTGTGCTCAGGCGGAGGAGGAGGAGGGTGGCAGTGAAGAGGTTAGGTGTGGCAACAGAGCAGGAGACCATGGCACCCACCAAGGTAGGCAAGGTGGGCAGAGGGATGGTGAGGTGGAGATGGCAGTGGGCATGGGGTTGGTGGGGAGGCGGGGGCTAAGTGCTCTACAGGGTCCCTCACCCCCAGGCACAGGGTTTAAATTCTGCCTCTCACTCTCGCTCTGCAACAGGGGCAAGGGTTCAGTTTGACCTGGGCTCCGACTGGCTTTCATCCGAGTGGTCTTGAAGAGAATTCCCAATCTCGCGGATTCAGTTTCCAACTCAGGATTCAGGGGAGGAGCCCGGGTGGAGGAGTAACGCTGAGGGATGCAGGGGTTTAGAGAGAGCAGCACTTCGGTCAGAACTGAGGGAGCTTTACTCTGTGTCTAACGCCATGATGTCCCTGTCTGGGAGTGTTTCATGGGGGAACAGTGTACAGGGAGCTTTACTCCCTATCTAACCCCATGCTATCTCTGTCCTGGGCATGTTTGATGGCAGACATTGTAGAGGGAGATTTACTCTGTGCCTAATGCCATGCTGTCTCTGTCCTGGCAGTGTTTGATGGCAGGGAGGGGGGTGGAAACAGTGTACAGGGAGCTTTATTATATATCCAACCCTGTGCTGTCCCTGCCCTAGGAGTATTTGATGGGGGGACAGTGTAGAGAAAGCTTTACTGTATATCCAACCTTGTGCTGTCCCTGCCCTGGGAGTGTTTGATGGGGACAATCGGGTAGAACTATGGGCCTATTTGGAAACACTAATATTAATTCTTTGTGTGTAGGCACGATTGTGAAGAGATTGCTTCCTGTTTTATTCTGTTTCAGAGTAAGTGCACATATCCTGAAGATGTTAAACTTTGCAATTTAATGATCCAATCACAAGGGAGCAGGAGTGTGAGCAAAAAGAAACTGGTAAGAATTGATTTCCAGAGACTGATTCCCTCCCAGCTCTTGGTCACTTTCCAGAACAACTGGATCTGTCTGAATCCCTGCATTTCACTTCATCAACCCCCTTCCCATTCACTCCCATTGGACACACACCCAATGGATCAACCCCCTTCCCATTCACTCCCATTGGACACAAACTCAATGGATCAACCCCCTTCCCATTCACTCCCATTGGACACAAACCCAATGGATCAACCTCCTTCCCATTCACTCCCATTGGACACAAACTCAATGGATCAACCCCCTTCCCATTCACTCCCATTGGACACAAACCCAATGAATCAACCCCCTTCCCATTCACTCCCATTGGACACAAACTCAATGAACTAACCCCCTTCCCATTCACTCCCATTAGATACAAACCCACAGGACCAACCTCCTTCCCATTCACTCCCATTGGACACAAACCCAATGGATCAACCCCCTTCCCATTCACTCCCATTGGACACAAACTCAATGGATCAACCCCCTTCCCATTCACTCCCATTGGACACAAACCCAATGGTCCAACCCCCTTCCCATTCACTCCCATTGGACACAAACCCAATGGACCAACCCCCTTCCCATTCACTCCCATTGGACACAAACTCAATGGTCCAACCCCCTTCCCATTCACTCCCATTGGGCACAAACTCAAAGGATCAACCTCCTTCCATTCACTCCCATTGGACACAAACTCAATGAACTAACCCCCTTCCCATTCACTCCCATTAGATACAAACCCACTGGACCAACCTCCTTCCCATTCACTCCCATTGGACACAAACCCAATGGATCAACCCCCTTCCCATTCACTCCCATTGGACACAAACTCAATGGATCAACCCCCTTCCCATTCACTCCCATTGGACACAAACCCAATGGTCCAACCCCCTTCCCATTCACTCCCATTGGACACAAACCCAATGGACCAACCCCCTTCCCATTCACTCCCATTGGACACAAACTCAATGGACCAACCCCCTTCCCATTCACTCCCATTGGACACAAACTCAATGGTCCAACCCCCTTCCCATTCACTCCCATTGGACACAAACCCAATGGTCCAACCCCCTTCCCATTCACTCCCATTGGACACAAACCCAATGGACCAACCCCCTTCCCATTCACTCCCATTGGACACAAACTCAATGGTCCAACCCCCTTCCCATTCACTCCCATTGGGCACAAACTCAAAGGATCAACCTCCTTCCCATTCACTCCCATTGGACACAAACTCAATGGACCAACCCCCTTCCCATTCACTCCCATTGGACACAAACTCAATGGTCCAACCCCCTTCCCATTCACTCCCATTGGACACAAACTCAATGGTCCAACCCCCTTCCCATTCACTCCCATTGGACACAAACTCAATGGATCAACCTCCTTCCCATTCACTCCCATTGGACACAAACTCAATGGATCAACCCCCTTCCCATTCACTCCCATTGGATGAAAACCCAAAGGACCAACCCCCTTCCCATTCACTCCCATTGGATGAAAACCCAAAGGACCAACCCCCTTCCCATTCACTCCCAGTGGGCGCAATTCCAATAGATCAAACCCCTTCCCATTTACCTCCCTTGGACACAATCCCAATGGATCAAACGTATTCCCATTCACTCCCATTGGACAATCCCAATGGACCCGAATCCCTTCCTGTTTCCTGATGGTGTACAGGATCAGTGTGGGATCCTATTCTGTCTGTGATTGACCTTCAGTGGGGTAGTTACAAGTGAGCGTAGTCTGACTGGGCCGGAGCTAACCGTGTTGTGTTATTTGTGGAAGGAGGCAATGCTCCTCTCTGTCCCATATCATTTGGGGTGCTCCTGCTTCCTCAGGCCAGGCATCTATCTAGTTCCAGCCCGGAATGGGGGGGAGCTTGGGAGAGGAGTTTGGGGGTGCTCAGCTCTGCCATCATTTCGCTCCCAATTAGTGAGCCTGTATGGGCCATTTCTTGGTTACTAATTCACCAACATAGTACTCAAAATACCAGAAACGGCCTTGACCCAACCCAGCTCATCCTGCAGGCACATGAGGCTCTTCTTCCTGCCACCTTTCCTGCTGGTTTTGGGGACTGTGTCGCCATTTTGTCACATGTCTGTGGGACCAACCTGGGCCCCAGGGCTCATTAGCACCAACCATTGGAAACCCGCGCTCGTCCCTGAAGCTGTTGGGAAGTGAGAGCAAGGCAGTTCCCTCACCGGGATAGATCCCCAGTCCTCCCGCCGTTTTCCCAACATTCCTTTTCAGGTTCTCATCCCATGGTAGCACCATATATCTCACAGAATGGCTGCCTTTGCCTCAGCTTCTACTGGTGTCTTGCCCCCACCCTCCCTAGCCACACGACCTACCCCCCGCACCACCACCCCCCCCCCCCCCCCGCCCCCCCAGATCTGGGCCTTGACTCTTGGAGCAGATCCTCCCTGATGTGCGGGGGATTGTGTCATCCTTGGGTCTTGCAGTAAAGCAATCAATGTTCCCTCCAATGATAATGGGAACTGCAGATGCTGTAGAATCCAAGATAACAAAGTGTGGAGCTGGATGAACACAGCAGGACAAGCAGCATCTTAGGAGCACAAAAGCTGACGTTTCGGGCCAAGACCCTTCATCAGAGAGGGGGATGGGGAGAGGGAAGTCTGCCTTCCGGAGAGACCACTCTCTCCGCGACTCCCTTGTCCGCTCCACACTGCCTTCCAAACCCAGCACACCCGGCACCTTCCCCTGCAACCGCAGGAAGTGCTACACTTGCCCCCACACCTCCTCCCTCACCCCTATCCCAGGCCCCAGGATGACTTTCCATATTAAGCAGAGGTTCACCTGCACATCTGCCAATGTGGTATATTGTATCCACTGTACCCGGTGTGGCTTCCTCTACATTGGGGAAACCGGACCGCTTTGCAGAACACCTCCGCTTGGTTCGCAACAAACAACTGCACCTCTCAGTCGGGAACCATTTCAACTCCCCCTCCATTTCTCAGACGACATGTCCATCATGAGCCTCCAGCAGTGCCACAATGATGCCACCCGAAGGTTGCAGGAATAGCAACTCATATTCCACTTGGGAACCTGCAGCCCAATGATATCAATGTGGACTTCACAAGCTTCAAAATCTCCCCTTTCCCCCACTGCATCACAAAACTAGCCCAGTTCGTCCCCTCCCCCCACTGCATCCCAAAACCAGCCAAGCCTGTCTCCGCTTCCCTAACCTGTTCTTCCTCTCACCCATCCCTTCCTCCCACCGCAAGCCGCAACCCCATTTTCTACCTACTAACCTCATCCTGCCTCCTTGACCTGTCCATCTTCCCTTGTCTGACCTATGCCCTCCCTACCTCCCCACCTATACTCTCCTCTCTACCTACCTTCTTTTCTCTCCATCTTCGGTCCGCCTCCCCCTCTCTCCCTATTTATTCCAGTTCCCTCTCCCCATCCCCCTCTCTGATGAAGGGTCTAGGCCCGAAACGTCAGCTTTTGTGCTCCTGAGATGCTGCTTGGCCTGCTGTGTTCATCCAGCTCCACACTTTGTTATCAATGTTCCCTCCAAACTGCGTCTGTCACCACGCTGATCAATTCTCCTGCTCCGCACCCTGACCTCGGATGTTTGCACTGTTTGTGGGGGGACAGGAGCAAATGACAGGGGACAGTTTCCATTGTCTGCCATTTTGATCGCTACACTGCCACCCCCCTCCAGCCTACCCAGGTCTTGTTTGTGTCCTGGTGGGGTTTCTTTCGGCAAAGAGGGCCCCTTCTGTCCTTCAGTTTGCACCCCTCTCCTGGAGTCTCTGTCCAAACAGGGTGTGAGGACCACAGGCTTATTTGGATGCTCACAGGGGTTGGGAAGGGGTGGGTGGGGCATTCCTCCCTCTGTACCTGCTCCACTTGGCTGTCAGGCTTTTCCATCTGTGACCACCGATCCGGTCGGAAAATCCTTCTCTGAGTGGTGTTATGGAGAATCCAGGGGGATTTTTCCCTCCCTCCCCACCCTTACTCCATTGCAGTGCCTGGAGTTCAATCTCTGACGCAGAATCTCTGAGAAAAATCTGATCACTTACCATGAACGTGTTTGAGCTGTACTCCAGGAGTTCCCACCCACTGCAGCCCCGACACACTAGAGACACCCTTCCTTGTCGCACGCCTCCCTTGACCCCTCCTCTGCTGCGGATATTGGCATCACCTCTTTTTCTGTTCCTTTGGGAAAATCCTAGATGTTGGTGCATGAAGCAACAGCTGGACCTGAAAGAACTGAGAGGGCCCACTTGGTCGAGCAGCTTGGTAAGCCCAGGCTGGCAGGAACTCCCTTGGTTTTCCAGCGCGGTGCCACCTCTGGCTCTGGCCTGATGACTGGGAAGTGGAAGGCTCCTTCATCCGGCGAGGCGTCCCGGGATCCTGAACAGGATGGCCCAGGGAGTTTCTTCAGGAGGAATGCCTTGGAGGTGCAGAGGATTTTGGATGAGAAACAGGCCCCAACTGCTAAGATAACAGCAAAAGGCAAAGTGTCCCATCAGAAGGAGAAGAAGGCAACGCAGATGTTGGCAATTGTCTTAGGTGAGTCTGGAACAATCTAGAACTGAATTCTCAAGTCACCATAATAATCTCGAATAATGATGTCTAATGTGCTGATATTGCCCTCACAATTATCTGGAAAAATAGGCTACAATTCAAGACATTCTGCTATAGGAAGGGTGGTGTGAAGCTTGGAAGGGTTCAGAAAAGATTTAGGGGATGTTGCCAGGGTTGGAGCTACAGGAAGAGGCTAAATAGAATCACTACAGTGTGGAAACAGGCCTTTGGCCCAACAAGTTCACACTGCCGCGCGAAGGGCATCCCAGTCCAACACATTCCCCTGTGCCTGCATTTCCACATATTTAACCTACCTCGCCTTCATGTCCCTGGGCACTTTAGCATGGCCAACCCACCTAACCTGCACATCTTTGGACTGTGGGAGGAAACTGGAGCACCCGGAGGAAACCCACACAGACACGGGGAGAATGTGCAAACTCTACACAGAGAGTCACCCGAGGGTGGGATCAAACCCAGGTCCCTGATGCTGTGAGGCAGCAACGCGAACCACTGAGCCACCGTGCAGGCTTGGGGGCTGGGGCTATTTTCCCTGTAGTGCCAGAGGCTGAGGGGGTGACCCTACAGAAGTTTATGAAATCATGAGGGGCATGGATATGCTAAGTTGACAAGATCTTTTCCCCCTGGGGTAGGGGACAGCCCAAAACTAAAGGGCATAGGTTTAAAGTGAGAGGGGAAAGATTTAAAAGGGACCTGAGGGGTAACTTTTTCACACAGAGGGTGGTGCGTGTATGGAATGAGCTGCCAGAGGAAGTGGTGGGGGCTGGTACAGTTACAGCATTTAAAAGGCACCTGGATGGGGACATGAATAGGAAGGGGTTAGAGGGATATGGGCCAAATGCTGACATATGGGCTTAGATTTAAATAGGATATCAGGTCAGCATGGACTGAAGGGCATATCTCTGAGCTGTACAGCTCTGTGACTCTATGACTCCAAGCTGTGATTATCCAGAGCTACAAACTAACTCACATCTTCTTACAATGACCTCAACCTGTAAGATGTAGTCCATGTTGTGATAATTATCCAGTCCAAAGGGCTGTGCGATAATCTAGAATGGTAGGCCAGCTTCCAAGGTTCTGTTGCATTCTAGAACATTACACCAAGTTGCACACTGTCATAAGGATCTAGAACAACCGGCCGTGTTTCTGGTGTTAGTTTGATAAGGAACAACAGATTAAATCTCTGCAAATCCCAATAACCTTGAACAATATGTGGAGTGACTTCGACTCTCAAAGATCTGGAGAAATTGGAATTTAACGGTAACACTATAAACTCGTACTATAGTCTGGGCTCTATTGTCCTCACAATAATCCAAAACTATGATCGCAGTAATGGAATCACAATGATCTATAAGGATATACTATGTTCCATCGCCTCACAATACCCTTGATAAAGAGGCTGCACTGCAAATATTCACGATGACCTGGAACCCTCGAATGACTTACAAAATCTCACATGATGAAGAATCAGTGGGTACTGTCCATTTGGTCCTGATGATTTAAACCAATGGGCTACCTTGCATGGTGATGATATGGAACAACAGACCAAGTTTCATGTTGTTCCAGAACAATAGACCAAGCGTTATATTGACACAGTGCATTTTGGTGTTCCTTAATGTTCTCGAACAGGAGGCATACATAAAAGGAATCACAGTGATCCAGACCAAGTTCATGTTCCAAGATGCCACAACTATCTAGAACAATAGGGTTCCGTAATGATCCAGAACCATAATGGACTGAGACACAGTAACCTATGGCCTTATCTTGTATTTCCTGTTCTCATCATAATCTTGGAAAATAGGTGAAGACAGAGTTATCATGAGCTGTAAACCAACATACATGATCTCACTGTGATCTAGAACAATAGGCCTTATTCCATGGTTTCACAATGAGGTAGATTAACAACTGGCTTCCACAACAACACAGTAGTCTAGAACATTTATGTGGCTCGTGGATCGGCATGTGGATGATAAGTCAAATGAAGGGAATGCAGGTTAATTTGAGCTTAGAGTAGGAATAGCTCAGCACAACATTGTGGGCCAAAGGGCCTATTCTGTGCTGTACTGTTCTGTGTTAATTCCTGAAGTTACAATGGGCCAAAATGCTCTAGAACAGTAGGTGGGGTGACATTGAATCACAGTGAGATGGAATGAGAGGCTAAAGTTGTTCTGAAATCACTGTGTCATATGTCGGCTGTTTTAAATGTGGAATAGATTTGTGAACATCAGCAAAGAACTGTACGCCCGGACACAATTCACAAAGAGCCCAGGTGCCATGTGGGTGAGGCCTATTGACTAAGGGAGAATGCACAGTAAGAACATGTGTATGTGTGTGAGAGAGAGAGTGTGTGTGTGTCAGTTTGAGAGTATGTCTACGTGTACGAAAGTGAGACGAGTGAGTGTGTGCATGAGAGAGAGTGTGTATGTGTCCGTGTGAGAGTGTCTGTGTGTGGGAGTATCTGTGTGTCAGTGTGAGAGTATGTCTATGTGTGCGAAAGTGAGACAACCAGTGTCTGTGCGTGTGTATATCGGTGAGCGAGTGTGTGTGTATGCGTGTGTGAGAGAATATGTGTGTGTGTGATAGAGAGAGCATGTGTGCACACACGCATGTCATTGTTAACAGCTCTTGTCCTCTCTGTATATCTTGCAGGTGTCTTCATCATCTGTTGGCTGCCATTTTTCATCACACACATCCTGAATGTGCACTGCCAGAGGTGCTCCATCCCACCAGCGCTCTATAGCGCCTGCACCTGGCTGGGTTATGTCAACAGTGCTGTCAACCCCATCATCTACACCACCTTCAACGTGGAGTTTCGCAAAGCCTTCATGAAGATCCTGCATTGCTGATGCTGCAGCTGTGCCTGGCGACTGAGGGAGCCCGACTGTGACACTCACAGACACTGGACACGTTTAAGGAGCCCACACCTTGGCCAATTGTGTCTCTGCTGTGTCTTCACAGCACCATCAAAGGAAGCCTGAATGATCGCTTCCTGTCCAAGATGGCAGCCTGATTGACCACTTCCTGTCTAACATGGGACCAGGAGCAATTGGCACCTTCCGAAAATGACAATAAAAGTTGAATTTTCACACCTCAATGTTGTGTCGTCTATGTACACAGTCTCTCTACACTGCAATACACTTCCTTTCATCACTGCCTACTCAGAGTCTAGCTCTTGTGCTCCCTATTAAAGTTCTCATTTCCTGGTATCAATGTTGCCGCCTATTGTAATCACTGCTCATTGTGTTGATATGAAGCTTAACCTATAGATTACACAGGGATGGATGAAAAGGACTTAGCATCTTGTGTTCTAAAAAACTATAAGGGGGGGTCTTCATTTTGTTCATTCACAGGACATGGGCATTGCTGACAATGGCAGGGATTTATTGGCCATCCATAATTGAGGTGGTGATAAGTCAGCTTTGTAGCACAGTTGAGTGGCACACTAGGTCATTGAAGAGGGCCTTCAGACTCATAGAGACATGCAGCATGTAAACAGACCTTTTGGTCCAATAGATATACAGACGCACATTCCAATCTGACCTAACCCCATTTGTCCTATATTCCTCTAACTCCTTCTTGTTCATGTACCCATCCAGATGCCTTTCAAATGGTGTACCAGCCTCTACCACTTCCTCTGGCAGCTCATTCCATACACACACCACCCTCTGCGTGAAAACATTACCCCTTAGATACCTTTTAAATCTTTCCCTCGCACTTCAAACTTATGACTTCTAGTTTCAGACAACCCTTCCTCAGAAACACTTTTCACCCTATCCATGCCCCTCATGATTTTATAAACCTCTATAAGGTCACCCCTCAGCCTTCGATGCTCCAGGGAAAATAGCCCCAGACTATTTAGCCTCTCCCTGTAGCTCAAACCCTCCAACCCTGGCAACATGCCCGTAAATCTTTACTGCAGTCTTTCAAGTTTCACTCAGAATAAAGGAGTCTGAGTCTCTTTACTCAAGGGACGAGCTAGTCAGAATAGTGTGTATGGGGAGAGGGCTGGCCTACTGTTGGGTTGCCTGCTTCAGTGACATTGTTGTCTTCGTTTTGGACCTTTTGCCAATTACCTTGCTGCTGCCTAGCCCCTGGCCTGGCACCCCCATGCACTCTGCTACCCCCCACAACCCTAAGGCTGCTGCCATAGCCCTGCTGTCTGGACCCTCATGGACCAGTGTTGCTGCTTGGAGGTGCCCTCTCCTGGGGGCTGGTGTTGCTTCCTGAGGCTCTGGGGCCCACGCCCGTTCTGCTGTAGCTGAGTGCGGGCATCCTAACCCTGCTGAATTGGCTGTGCTGAAATTGGACTGCTGTGGTCATACAGCAAGAGACATATATCATGGAAACAGGCCCTTGGCTCCAGCTCGTCTGTACTGACTGGCTATCCCGGATTAATCCAGTTCCATTTGACAGCACTAGCCTCTGAAAGTAACCCCAACTTAGACTAATCTCACCCACCTGCTCCTGAACTGCGTCTCTCCAAACCCTTCATGTACTTCCATGTCCACCACCTACTCAGGAAGTTTTCATTCCACAAGCGAACCAAAAATTGGGTCTTTTTTTAAGACCTCTCTCCTCTCACCTTAAAACGTGGCCCCTTAAGCCTCAAAAACTTCCCATCCATGGAAAAGCAGGCATCCACCGTTAACCCTATCTAAAGCCCTCATGCTTTTATCAACTTCAGATAGATTTGCTTCCCTGCAGTGAACCAGATGTTTTTTACAATGGATGGTCACAGCAACCAGGACTTTATAGCCCAGTCTTACTGACTGTGCTGGATAACAATTGCAGTGAGTGGGGCGATGAACACATGACTGTGGAGTATTAGTGCAGGCCCAGACAGACAGATAGCATACTGGAGAAACTCAGCAGGTTGGGTAGCGTCTGTAGAGGGAGAAAATCAGATTTAATGTTTTGAGGCTGGATATTTTTCGAGTGTCCCACAGTTCTTTGTGCTTGTTGATCAGATTCTTATCCACTACTGTGGCCACATGTCCCCAGTTGACTGGGAGATGATAAAAATTTATGTGTTCCTTAGGTTGGTAAGTGGAGGCGGAGTGTGTAAAGCAAATAAGGATGGTTACGCTGCTGCTCTTTCAAACAGCACAATGGGCCGAATGTCCATCTCCTGAGCTCCGATGTTGGAAGAGTGGTATATAGGACCAGGAGTAGGCCATTTGCCCCATCGAGAATGTGCCACCGCTCCAAGACAGCATAGACCTTGGTGAGGCCTCTTCTGGAGCACTGTGTGCAGTTCTGGTCACCCTGTTATAGGAAGGACATTATTCAGCTGGAGAGGCTTCAGAAAAGATTTACCAGGGAAGAGACTGGAAAGGCTGGGACTCTATTCCGCTGGAGAGTAGGAAGTTGAGGGGCGTGACCTCACTGAGGTTTATAAAATCATGAGGGACATAGGTAGGGTGAATGACAAGGGTCTTTTCCCCAGGGGTGGGTGGAAATTCAAAACTAGGAGTCCTATTTTTAAAGTGAGAGGAGAAAGATTTTAAAAAGACAGGAAGGGGTTGGGGATGGGGGTTGACCTCTTTTAGACAGACGGTGGTTCGTGTGTGGAATGAACTGCCAGTGGAAGAAGTGGATGTGGGTGCAGTTACTATGTTCAAAAGACATTTGGATAAGTGCATGAATAAGAAAGGTTTGGAGGGACACAGACCAAGCACAGCAGATGGAACTGGTTTTGTTCGGTATGGATTGGTTGGACCAGAAGGTCTGATTCTGTGTTGTATGGCTTTATAACACCTTTAACCTCAATGCCATTTTCCAGCTTTCTCTCTACATTTCTTTGATATCTTCAATATCCAAAAATCTATCCCACTCAGTCTGAAATGCAGTCAATGTCCGAGTCTCTACAGATCTCCAGATTTCCCGTCCTCTGATTGAAGGAATTTCTCCTCACATTTTTAATAATGGCCTACCTCTCGTTCTGAGACCATTTCTGTAGACTTCCATTCCCCACCCCATCTAGCGAATCTCCTCTGAACTGCCTCCGATGCAAATATATCCTTCCTCAAGTAAAAGAAACCCAATTGCACGTGGTCCTCGAAACATGCTCTGACTAATGCCTTGTACAGTTGTAACAACACTTCCCTCCTGTATACCCCGTTCCTGTAGCAATAAATGTGAAAATTCCATTAGCCCATCAGTTACCATTCTCCATGGAGGTGACAGTCTCAGTTAATAATTTGCATTAATTTAAATTGATGCATCGTGTTGTCTTCTGAGGCAGATCGGGTGCCTACACCTTCCCCATTGTCGAATCCTCGGCTCAAACAGAATGGTGGAGATGTTACAGAATAAACAGTGTGGCAGGGGACGATGACGACAATGAGTTAAAGTAAATAAGAACTGAGCTATCCCCTTTACCAAATTGAGAGACAGGGCTGTTTCAGTTAAGTTGTTAAGCAGAAGAGTTTAATTAGTATTATTTAAAAACTATGGAGGGGATTGGGTAGGGATTGTTTAGTTGATGGTGCTTGTTAACTAGGTAAGTGGATAAAGTGAGTTCCCCTCACCTGGGTGAAACATAGGCTTTGTAGGGGGAACAGAAATACTGGAAGTGCTCAGCAGGTTAGGTTGTATCTGTGAATAGATAAGTGAGTCAATTTTTTATTTGGTTTCAATTGGCTTGGAGTGAATGCAGAGAATAGAATATAAGATAAGGTGCATGCTAATGTGGAAGAGAATAAAGAACAAGTTTCTTTTTGGTGTAGTTCTGGGGAGGTTAAGGTTAGTTTTTCGGTTGAGTGAAGAGACAAGTTAGATGTTGAGAGGGATTGTGAATGGTGGTATAATGATTAAATTTGGAAGAAATCTCAATTTCAGCAATGTGAAACACGATGAAGTGGATCCTGGTCTGAAATGGTTGAATTGCTGCTGAGTTTGGGAGATTGCAGTGCAAATGTTTGGTGTTTTTTTTTTGAGAAGATGTGCTGCTTTTCAAGTTGATGTTAAGCTTCACTAGAATGGTGGAGGATGGGGTAGGTGAAGGTTGGTGTGAGAATAAGGTGGAGATGTAAAATGACAGCTAGTTACTGTCTTTTGCAAGGGCAGTGTATATAGTCAAATCAAACCCCTTCCCACCTTTTTGTCATAAGTATTCAAAATGTCTAATTTTCTTTTGGTCTGCATTTTTTTTTTAAGCCTTTTGTTCTAAGTGTTTGCTTTACACTAACACATTATGGAGCTGGGGGAACACAACAGGCTGGGCAGCATCAGAGGAGCAGGAAAGCTGATGCAAGGCTTTTTTTCTGCATTTTGCTAATAGCGATCCATCCACAGTACCACTCTTTCTTCAATTATCCTCCTTTAGACATCAGAGATCTTTCTTTCCTGTAAGAGAAACATGGTTAAACTCTTGCTGACTGTAAAGAGAAAAGCATATGCTTGACTTGCTTTGAGGTGAAAGTGTTGGTTGAGGTAATGTTATTGGTGTGCTGTATGTGAGTTACTGCATCAGGCAAGGTTATCAAAGAAGGTTGTCTTTCCCCTTGCCTGGGGCTAAACCACCAGTTGTGTGAGATAACAGGGTGGGGCTGAAGGATCACAGTGGCCAGGAAGGCTGACGTTTGGGGTCAGGACCCTTTGGGGGTGGGGGGAGAAAGAGAGAGAGAGAGAGAAAAGCAGTTGTGTGTCTCTAGTCAATGGTGACTCCAATTGGAGTATTATGTGGATGACCACAATGCAATTCTGTCCCCCTCTCATACAGCAATTTGGATTTAAATGTTGGATTAAGAGTAATAGTTTTTTTTTGTTTTGGACTAGTGGAATGTTTGTGGTGGAGTTCCCTTAGGGTCAGTGATGTGACCATTTTTGTTTTCCCAGCTTTTTCTATGCATTAGTGATCTGGATGAGTGTACACAATTCAAAAACTCGCAAATGATATCAAATTTGGAAACACGTGAGGAGGATTAGTGTAGAATTTCAACAGGGTGATGGATGGTGGCAAATGACTTGTCTGTAGACAGGCAAGCAAGCAGAGAAAAGGAACAGTGCTATCGGATGACTGCAATTAATTTCCAGCCCACTTTCTCTGAACTGAATATAATTCTGCTTCAGTGGATGTGTATTCAACTAGATGTCCCAACTACCCCACGAATGGATTAATCTAGCTCTGCTCAATTAAGTTGATTTGAGATTTCATTGATTCATCTGACTACTAATTGCTTATTAATTTGAGTAAATGCCTTGGAGTTTGAGTTGTAATTTATCAACGTATCAATGAAAAATTGAACTTTGCTGGAAATTTGAATTTTCAGGTTCTTGTCTGTTTCTGGAAAAAGAAAACTGCCAAACATTGTTCCCTAGTCTTGCTTTAAATATTTAAAATGAATGAATGGGCTTGATTTGTTGTACTCCTGAGCACTTGTGCAGCTTCTCTCTTCCCCTCCCCCCGCAATGTTTAAACCTTACCCCACCTGAGCAGCAATCTGATGGGGAATTCCAGAGACTCCTCTCTCCCAAGAATGAGGACTGGGTGGGGAGGGTGGAATATGGGCATTGACTGCAGCCACCTCCCAGGGACTGTTGTGGTGAACTGTTCTGATGCATTTAAGGGGCAAGCTGGAAAAACACACACAACGGAGAAAGGGATCTATTCTTATTTGTGAAACTGCCGATCTTTCAGGGAGCACTTCCAGAGGATAAAACTTGCCGGTAATAACCCCTGTGACCGTTTGCCTCTTCTGGTCCTGAACTCCTTTGCTGCCAATATTTTGTGTGAACATCTTCTACCGCAAATATGACGACTCAGTGATTAGCACTGCTGCCTCATAGCGCCAGGGGCCCGGGTTTGATTCCCAGCCTCGGGTGACTGTCTGTGTGGAGTTTGCACATTCTCCCCACGTCAGTGTGGGTTTCCTCCAGGTGCTCTGGTTTCCTTTCACAGCCCAAAGATGTGCAGGTTAGGTAGACTGGTCATGCTAAATTACCTGAGATTAGGTGGGCCATAGGGGGATGCTCTGTTCAGTGTGGCCATGTTGGACCGAAGGGCCTGCTCCCACACTGTGGGGATTCTATTTTACTCCCCAATTTCAATCAACTCCGTCGAACTTTAACCAACTCCATTCTGAGTTGGTCAATGCTCACACCTTCAAATTTTTTTATTGTGTCTGATTTAGAGGAGACAGGTTTACAGGTGAGTAAAACAGGGCCTGGCTTTGGAGGGGACAGCTTTCAGAAACAGTAGGAAAGGTAACGTCAAGGAAACTGACTGGGCACTAGAACGAAATCTAGACCTGCAGGCATGGGTAGACTGGGGAGGAGGTTGGTGGCACTGACTGGATTACTCCACTGAGAGCTGGCACTGGCTTGACAGGGCTGAATGGTCCCTGGTGCCACTAAATTGTAATCCTTGACCAATAAGGTTTTAGCATCCTGTGGCAGGGCATTTCCTAAACGAATACAGGTAGAATCTTGTGTAATGTGACTAAAGCAAGTATGATTTGAACTTGAGCTTGAGATGTTGGTAACTAGTAAGTATCACACAATGCTATTTGTCTCTTCCGCTTGGCCAAACAATGTGGCCAGTAGGCGTCTTGGATTGTAATGAATTCCCACAGATCTGTGATGGCCTAGTGGTATTATCACTGGACTGTTAATCCAGAGACCCAGATAACATTCTGGGGACCAGGGTTCAAATCCAGCCACAGCAGATGAATTTGAATTAAACAAATATCCGGAGCTGAGCATATAATGATGGCCATGAAACCATTGTCAGTTGTCGGAATTTGGTTCATTAATTCACTTTGGGGAAGGAAGCTGCCATTCTTACCTGGTCTGGCCTACATATGGCTCCACACCCACAGTGATGTTGTTGACTCTCAATTGCCCTCTGGGCAATGAGGGATAGCCAATAAATGCATGTTCATCCAATTTTTTTTTAAAGTTTTTAATTTGCTGGGATGAGGAGTTGAGGGTATCAAAGGATGTTAACAAACTCCAACTCATGTTGAGTCAGTACTGTGTATTTTTGTTTGGCAGAAATCCAGGAAATTAGTGCAAAGTTGATCCACTTTGAACTTGAAGGTAGAGCTGGTCCTAAAATGTGCAAAGTTGCACTGTAGATCTTGGGACACTTGGTGCAATCCACGTGAATTAGTAAAATTACCCGAGTGTAACCAGCAAGGAGAGTTGAATTCTGACTCTGCCAAGAAGGGAGATAGCGTCCAGATTTCACGTGTAACTTGACCCATCAAGTGTCTTTGATTGACAGTTTGGTTTTTTGATTGAAGGCGATTACTAGTGAGGGGCATTTGTTGACCATTGGTTAGTTTGGTTTAATGGGACTGGGGAAAAGGCCTGCATCTCTAATTGCCCTTGAATTTGGCTTGTGAGGGGCACTTTTTAAGTGCAAACATTGTTACGGATCTGGAGTCACATGTAGATGAAACTGGGTAGGGAGAGGGTAGGGTGCATATTCCCCCCCCCCCCCCCCCCAAATGGGGAACCGGTTGGGTATGTGTGACAACTGATGATGGTGTTGTTGTTTTGGTTAGACCTCGAATGTTTCTTAATCGGATTAAGGCTCTACAAACCAGTCTTCCAGAGGGATCCGAACCCACCGTTCCAGAGGCTTCAATTTAAAAAAACAACCTAAAGAACCGTGGATGCTGTAAATCAGGGACAGAAACTCTGGGGGTTTCCCCCTCCCCTCCTTCACAGATGCTGCCAGGCCTGTTGAGCTTTTCCAGCAACTTTTTTTTTGTTCGAGGGTTACCTGTCCAGTGATAGTCCAGCGATCTGTCACCACCTTTTTATTTCCTGTGTTTTCTACAGCGTGGAAATGGGCTTTTTGACCTCGGTGTCTTTTTTAAAAAATTTCGCTCTTTCCTTCTCTCAGATGATGAGCATGGATTTGGAAGTTGAGGGAATTCTGGAAAGGCTCCTGGACGCCGTGAATCGCGGCGGGACAACGGCAATGGCCGCTCTGGTGCAAGCAGAGAGGAGGAGGATCGAGCAGGTGACGGTCGACGTGGCGGTCACCGGCCCCTCGCGGTGCGGCAAGTCCACCTTCATCCACTCGGCCATGGGCTTCCAGGACGGCGACGAGGGTGGCCCGTCCACCGCTCCCGGCCCGGGGGCGACCAAGCCGGCACCGTACCGCCGGCCGGGGTTCCCGTGCTGCGCGTTCTGGGAGCTGCCCAGCGTCGGCGGCGGCGGCGGCGGCGCCTTCTCCCCGCGGGGCTACCTGCGGGCGGTGGAGGCCGACCGGTACGCCGGCTTCTACCTCCTGTCGCCGGGCCGCTTCACGCAGCAGGCGGCGGCCCTCGCCGACGAGCTGAGGCGGCTCGGCAAGCCCTTCTACTTCGTCCGCACCAAGATCGACGCGGACGCCGGCGGCCGCGAGGACCGGGGGTTCGCCAGGGCGTCGCTGCAGGCCGTGGCCGCCGGTCGCTTCGCCCGCTTGGACCTGGAGTACGCTGTCGCTCGCTTCTTCTGCGTCTCCTGCCACGAGAGCGAGCGGTTCGACTTCGCGGCCTGCATTCGGGCCCTGCAGCGGTCCGCGCCTCCGCTTCAGCGGCACGCCCTGCTGCTGTGCCTGCACCACCTCGCCGACAAGATGGAGCTGAAGAACTCGCTGAAGGAGCTCATCCCGGTGGCGGCCGTCCACAGCTGCGTCGTCGACCCCGTCGAGGTCGAGCAGCTGCCCTACCGGGCCAACGTCGCCTTCCTGTGCGACGAGATCCGTCTGTACCGCCTGCTGCTGGGCCTCGACTACCCGGCCCTGAGCCGGACGGCCCGGCTGGTCGGCCGGCCCGCCTTCGTCCTCTGCGACGAGATCCAGACGCGCCTGGCCAGGGAGCTGACCGAGAAGGCCGTGGCGGACGAGCTGCTCCGGTGGACGGAGAAGAACGTCCTGGTTTCCCCCGGCAACGCGAAGTGGATCCCGCTGCTCGGGCGCCTGCCCGGCGGGGAGCTGTCGGGCACCTCCACCATCCGGCTGCTGGACGCCATGCTGGAGCAGTTCATGGACGACGTCTACCGGATTCGGAGGAAAATGGCGGACGTGCTGAGGGGCGACTGACCCGGCGGCCCGACGGTTAGTGGGACGGGGCAATGGGAATGGGAATGGGAATGGGAAGATCCCAACTGCAATAGCAACCTCCCGTGTTGTACACCCTCAGGGTTTTCCCTTTTTTTTTTGTGTGTGTGGGGGTGGCAAGTGATTTTAGAACATTACAGGCCCTTCGGCCCTCGATGTTGTGCTGACCTGTCATACCGATCCCAAGCCCATCTAACCTTCACTATTCCATGTACGTCCATATGCTTATCCAATGACAACTTAAATGTACCTAAAGTTGGCGAATCTACTACCATTGCAGGAAAAGCGTTCCATTCCCTTACTACTCTCTGAGTAAAGAAACTGCCTCTGACATCTGTCCTGTATCTTTCACCCCTCAATTTAAAGCTATGCCCCCCTTGTGCTCGCCGTCACCATCCTAGGAAAAAGGTTCTCCCTATCCACCCTATCTGACCCTCTGATTATTTTATATGTCTCAATTAAGTCACCTCTCAACCTTCTTCCCTCCAGTTTTGTTCTCTTTGCCCCCTCCCCTAATCCATATGCTGCCGTAGTAGAAGGAATTTGCCACCGCACCAATGCTTTTATTTCCTTGAAGATTAAAGCTTGGAGAACTCTTCCTCACCTCCCAAGGCAGTTCTGTTGCAGTGATTTTTAATGAGATTTTTTTTCCCCTTTTTCTTGTGCAGATTGACAACTTCCAGTTAGGTATCCGGGGCGACGGGACCATAAGCGAAGGTGTGCTGTCTGTGTGTGTGTGTCTGTTCAGATATTTATTCTACTGAAGTCGAGCTACTTGCTGATAACTGCACCACTTCACTTTGTTCGTTTCGTCACTGTTAATTCAATAAGCCTGAGCTATCCACCGATCTGTTATTTTGCACAGCCCCAACGTTTATTTTTAAAATCCCTGTTGACTTCAGATGGATTTGTAGCGGGGGGGGACAACTTTCTCTAACCCCTCCTGACCCTTTTCTTCCAGGTAGACTCAGTGACTACTTTACCGTCAATAACAGTAGATGAAAACCCCATTGTGAACTGATGGCTGCCTTTGTTTTTTTAAATAAAAAGGTGAATAACACGAACACAAACCAATTCTAAATTATCTCAATTTAACAGACTTGTGCCCACAGAACGAAACAAAAGGGTTCTGATTTCTCAGGAGGGTTCGAATCCTGTTTTTTTTTAATCCAAAGCACACTAGGCTCAACAAAGTGCCAATATTTGGGGAGAAGGACAGATTAGTGTATGAAAAGAAATTCTTCTGGGAATGCTGTTCCCTAGAGGAGGAGGTATTGCAAACAGGCTGCTGTGTGGGAAGAGGAAACATAATGTGTGATGGATGTATGCAGCCGGAAACTGAATTGAGAAAGGAAATCTCTGAAGGGGACAAAATAAAACAGACCATGATTTCAGACTGATATGAGAGCTCAAGATTTGAATAAGGATGTAAATGATTGGTTTTTTTGCGAACCAATTTACAGCAGAGAGTCTCATTTTGCTTTTCCTAAGCGTCCTCATGTAAAGAATATAACTGACAGAGTTTGCATGTAACTTGCTGTTTTATTATTATTTATTTGTATCTAAATCTTAATTGAATTATGAAATGTGTACATGAATTATCAACTGATTTACTTGGTGGTTTCACTGATTTTTGGATGGTAGAGCAGAAACTCTTGAGAATGGCTTCAACATTTTGCTAACTGCAGGAAGTGACTTGTACACACTGTGTGTCTATGCCTGCAACTGGAGTGGACTTTTTCCTCTGTGTGTGAGGGGGTTGCTTTAATAAAATGGAGTAACTGGTTCTGCATCACTGTTCTAGAGTTGGCTGCCTTGTTTCTTTTTCCGACCCAGCTGCAGTGGTTCCTGTTTCTGGGCTGTAAACAGTCTTAGGTACAGGTTGTTTCTCTAGCCCTGGATAACTTCAGAAACACAAATGTTCAAAACAAACCCACAAGCATTAAGGTGGTCTTTCTGCTGAGATATTGATCTGTAACCCGAATCGAGGCAAGCTGATATTCATTTTTTTAAAATTAAGAATACAATTGACCCCTCTGACTTTTTTTTAAAGCAGGTATTGTTCCAAACATTACCTTTTTTTTGGGTTGAACCTACATGTGCCTCTCAATCCTTCTACCAAATATGGTAATCTGTGTGGCCCCCCCTCCCCGAATGAGATGCCACCACCCTTCTGTCTCTGGGATGGAAATGATCTATTTAAGTGTTATGTGGTGCGCTTCTGCTGTTATCTATGAAGGGCCAGTGAGAATCAGCTGCCCCTTGACATTGGGTTACTGTTATTCAATTGGTATTTGTCACCTGTCGCCTATAACCACTGGCTGTCCTGGTAGTGTATGCTGCCAGTCGATAGAAGTGGGTCATCACTTCTCTCCTTCAGCTAGAGGTTCCTTTTTTTTTGATGGTATCAGTATTGTAACCAGGGGTCATGTGACTTCTGACTTTGTCCACCTCCGTCGCACATCCCACATCAAACTAAACTAGATCCACCTGTCTCTGCTGGGACCATATCCCTCCAAACACCTTTGTGCACTTATTCAAGTGTCTTTTTTTCCAATGTCGTACCATCTATGTATGGCTCCTTTTGTATCCTTGAGGATGGAGCTTTCGCTAGCCTGTTGGTCACCGACCATCAGTTGCCCGAAGACCTAATGCTCATGGAGCTCTGTTTCTCTTTATTTTGAGTGGACCGTGTAAGGTGAAAGGATTCTTTCTGATTTGGACCCTCCATTTTATGGGCTTCACCGAACTGTGCTTTAGCATCCTGTGGCTCAAGAAAATTAGAGTTCTTTTTGGGAGACTTTCTTTTTGGTCTTAGTTACTCTTCCCGCTGACTTGCTAGGTCATGTCAGAGGCTGAGGGGTGGCCTTATGGAAGTTTCTAAAATCATGAGGGGTATGGATAAGGTGAATAGCCAAGGGTTTTTTCCCTGGGGTGGGGGAGCCTAAAGCTAGAGGATGCGGGTTTAGGGTTGGGATTTAAAAGGGACATGAGGAGGGATAACCTTTGTGCAAAGGGTGGTATGTGTATGGAACAAGGTGCCAGAGGAGATGAAGGCTGGTATAATTACAATATTTTTAAAGGGGATTTGGATCTTGACTAGGGAGGGTTTGGAGGGAGGTGGGACTAGATTAATTTAGGATATCTGGTTGGCATTGACAAGTTGGACTGAAGGGTCTGTTTCCATGCTGTACAGCCCAGACTCTGTGGCACTTGAGATGTTCATGTTGCTGTGGATCTGGAATCCCATTATAGGCTAGACCAGGTGAGGATGACAGATGCTCTTACCTTGGTGATCCAGATGGGTTTTTCTGATACTCAACTGAAGGGCAATAGTAGAATCTTTTAATGGTGGCGGTGGGGAATCTAAAATTGGCAGGATTGAACCTAGGTCCCCAGAACACTAGTTGAGTTTCTGCATATGTGGTCTGGTAATAATACCACATGCATTGAGCACAGAGATACCTATAATAACACCAAACTGCTTCCATAGAGACAAGTTGCTTCTACTACTTACAGTGAGCCTCCACAGCAATTTAGGGGTGTTCTCTTGAAGTCAAACCAGCCCACGGTGAGTCACTTGGTTATGACACAGACAAACAGGAATGAGTTTATTCAGGAAGTTGGGAGATAGATCGGGTTGGAAACATGTAGAAATGAATGGCAGAGAGAGTTACAGAACGGTGGGCTCATCCACCTGTCCTTTTTAAAACACTACCTGACCCGTAACGCAGAGTCTGCAGATGATGCATTAAACCTATCCAACATCTCTGAATCCATTAGCCCTGGAGTGGAAGCAAATCTCTTTAAAAGGTTAATCAAACTTTTTTTTTTTAACCAAGTAAAATTTTTGTAATTCCCTCAGGGGTTTTCACTTGAATGGTTCAGCTTTTAACAAATGCAGAACTAGAGTATTCTGTAGTAATCCATCTCAGAAGCATTAATATTTCAGCTGTAAAGAAGCCTTTGCTGTGGGTTTAAACAGTTGTCATAATCCTACAGCAAGGAAACAGATCTATCAGTCCAACCAGTCCACACCGATCACGTTCCCAAACTAAGCTAAGTCAAAAATCACACGACACCAGGTTATAGTCAACAGTTTTGTTTGAAATCACAGGCTTTCGGAGCGTAGCTCTTTTGTTTTACCTGATGAAGGAGTAGCGTTTTGAAAGCTTGTGATTTCAAATAAATCTGGTGTTGTGTGACTTCTGACTTTGTCCACCTCAGCTGCACCTCCACATCACACTAAACTAGTCCCACTTGCCTGTGCTTGGACTATCTACCTACAAACACTTCTTATTTGCATATTAGTCCAATATCTTTTAGCTGTTGTAACTGCACCTGCATCCACCACTTCCTTTTGATGTTAATTACATGCATGCATGTGCACATGCCCACACGCAAACACGTGTGTTTATGAAAATGCCCCACAGGTTGTCTTAAAATCTTTCTCCTCTCGCATTGAACGTATGTCCCCCTAGTCTTGAAATCTCCAGGGAAAGGCACCCTTTCATTCACCTTATCCATGCCCCTCATGACCTTACAAACCTCTATCAGGGTCACGTCTCAACCTCCTACACTCCAGTGGGGGGGAAAAAAAAACCCAGCCTCTCTTTGCAACTCAAACCCTGCATTCCCAACAACATTCTGATAAATCTTTTCTGCACCCTTGCCAATTAAATAAAATCCTTCACAAAACAGGGTGACCACAACTGGACACAATACTCCAGAAGAGGCTTCACCAATGTCTTGCACAACCTCAATGTGATGCCCTAACTCCCATACCTGAAAGGTCTGAGCGATGAAGGCAAGCATGCTAAATGCTTTCTTAACTGTCCTGGAAGCGGTTGAGTTTTTGTTTTGGAATGTAAGCAGGGAAAATCAGGATACACTGCCTTACTGGGATGACAGGGAGCGTGTGGGACTTGTTACCAGAGGGAGTGATTGATGTTTATATCCAACTTCCCCTTTAAATGTACAGGAAAGGAAGGAATTGAAAGATATGATGATGGGCTGAGATGACACAGAGGTGGGAGGAGGTTTGTGTAGACCGTTAATGACAGGCGGATTGGCCTATTTTTGTGCAGCAGTCTACCCAAGAAATAATACCCTTTTAAATTCATCCAATAAATTTGCCTTTACGTTTTACAAATGGGTAACCATCTTACTTTGGATGTTAGAAACTTTTTAAAAAGCCAATAAAAATGAAGATAGAACAGGTTTGTGCACGATAAGAAGCTCAATTGCAATTGCGCCACCACAGCCGTTGGCTATAGATTGGTTGTGACGGAAGGAGACCATTCAACCCATCAGGTCCATCACTGGCTAACTGCAGAGAAATCCACACAGTCCCCATTCATCTTGCTCTATCCCTGTGGCTCTGCAACTTTCAGAGACCATCCAATTTCTTCTTGGTCTCTGCTTCCACCATCTTCTGAGGTAATGAGATCCAGCTCATTATCATTCTTTCTGTTTTAATACAAGAATGTCCCACTTCACATCCTCTCTATTACATTTGTTGCCCTCTAAAACCTAAATCTGAGTTCCCCTAGTCTCTGTTGATGGGATTAACCTTCCCCAAGCCTACTTTTCAGTCAGCTTAGGTTTATTGACAGGACACATGCGCTTAGCCACTCCTCCTAAAGTCGTTTGAGAAGATATGTTCCTTTTTGGTCATCTTAATGACTTATAGTAAGATGTTTTCTTTATCAGGCATCTTAATGCGCTTGAGGGATGATGCGTACTTTCTTTCTTGGTCGTGTTAATGACCCTTGAGGTCCAAGGGAGGGGGCCAGTCCTGGCGGGAAGGGCCGAACAACCGTCAGGATCACGTGGCGTCAATTCGAAATGTGATCGTTGACCGCGCCACGCGCCGGTCCGCGGAGCCATCTGATTGGACCGCCGCCCGCCGCCACGTGGTCAAAGCCGTGGAAGCGCGCGTTTGGATTGGGCGGGGTGGACTCCCCGACACGAGGCTCTATAAAATGGAGCGGGACGGTGAACGCGGTGCCAATCAAAGAGAAGCTGTTTGAGTGAGCCGCAGTGGTACTAAGTGGAACATGATAGAATAGCCATCAAATACCAAAAAGAGGCACGTTGTATTAAATATAAAACTTTTTTTCTCATAAATAGATTTTTTAAAATTGAAAAGTGCTCCTAAAACAAAAGGCAGATAAGATCCCATTGGCATGCCAGTTTGTGTAGGGTCAAAGGTCAATCTCCCAAACAGCCATTTGCTCCAGGATGGTGCTAACTCAGGTTTCTCTGACCGCTAGTCAGCATTACTGAACCTCAATGAGTTTTACTGTCTGTGGGAAGACGGAGACTTCCCAAAGAGATTACCCAAAGAGTGAGTGGGAAATTCCGATTACGTTTTGATATGAAGTCAGCAAAGTGTCAGATCTGAGAGGAGCAATCAACAAGGTGAAATAAGACGGCTAGCGATTTGGAGCGTAACAGGTTCAGGTAGGATGGAAGGATAAGAGTTAGGCGCACAATCATATTGTAAATCATGCCTATGGATAAAAGCAAACTGTCCTAATATCAGTTGGATTTCTGTTGTGATGGGCATCAATATATTAATGGTGGAGGACTGCATATAGTCTGGGATAGTGGTAGTGTACAGGGCATTGAGGGGCAAGCATTCTTGGTTTATATTCAGGATAATTCCCTACCGCGCTTTGTGTTCCTTCCAATAAGAAAGGCAGCACTATTATTTGGGAATGAGGTGGGGTTGGTGGACCAATGTCAAGGTTCTTGTGAAGGCCTGGTTTTTCAGCCCCATAATGCAATCAACAAACGTGGAATTAGACTAAACCTGGAACAGATCCGGAAATGACATATTCCTATCTTGATAGACTTGATAACGGAGTAGAACAACAATCACTTCATCGGAGGCTGCCCTGATAATGTTACCTAGCATGGGGACGAAACGTCTGTATGATAACCAGCCAGATTGATGAGCAAGCGAACAACCTTGGAGCCAAGTCAGTGGGCAGCATTTAAAGAACAGTGACCATTTGATTGGTAAAGTTTATGACGATGAAAAGTGACAGCCTAGAACAAGAATAGCCAATTGGCAGAGACCGGTCTTCACTGGAGCAAGAGAGGAGCAGGGCCAGATACATTGGAACTGAAGGTTGGCAGAAAAAAGATAGTGACTGAGCAATGGGCTACCTTCAAAGAGGAGGTGGCTTAAGCGCAGTCAAGCTGTATTTCCTCAAAAGAGAAGTTCCTGGATGGCAAAGGAGGTTAAAAAAAAGTAGAGAAGAAAAAGTGTGCTTTTGACAGGTGTGGGTTTGCAAACTATGCAGAGTACAGAAGGTTTGGAAGAGAAGTGAAGAAGCGAATATGAGAAGCAAAGAGGGATTATGTTAAAAAAAAGGTGGCTAATAGAAATGGAAATCCCAAAGTCTTCAAAAGCACATTAACATTAAAAGGGTGGAGTACGTTCAATTAGGGATCAAAAAGGGCATTTACACATCTATGCAAGTCCACACCCGAAATGTCAGCCTTTCTGCTCCTCTGATGCTGCCTGGCGTGCTGTGTCCATCCAGCTCCACACTGTGTTATCTCATGCAAGGGGCATGACTGATATATGTAAATGAATAATCTTTACTTGCAGGGCAGATGCTGCTGAAGCCATGGTGACAGCGGCGAAACCTCCATTGCTCAAAGGGATTTGACTTGATAAGGAGGAGACATTGGATACGCTTTTAGTACGTAAAGTTGGTAATGCACTGGGACTGGATGAGATGCATCTAAGCATACTGAAGCAAGTGAGAGCAGAATTGCAGAAACAATGGTGATAATCTTTCAATCTTCACTGGACTCTGAAGTCATCATCGAGAGCTTTGGGTGGCATGCTGGCTCAGTGATTAGAATTGCTGCTTCAAGGCACTAGGGGCTGGAGTTCAATTTAAGTCTCGCGTGACTGTGTGGAGTTTGCACGTTCTTTCCGTGTCTGCGTGGGTTACCTTTGGGTGTTGCAGTTTCCTCCCACAGTCCAATGATGCAGTTTAGGTCGATGGGCATTTTCCCACGGCCAATTGTGTCAAGGGATGTGCAGGCTAGATGGGTTAGCCATGGGAAATGCTGGGGTTACAGGGATAGAGTCAGGGGGTGTGTTGGGTCTGGCTGGGATGGTCTTCAGAGTGTCACTGTAAACCCAATGGGCTGATTGACCTGTTGCTACACTGTAGGGATTCTGTGATTGGAGAATTCCAAGCATGCTACGCTTGTTTAAATAGGATGAAGGATATGCTCAGCAATCGCACGAGTCAACTTAAGTGTTGTAGAACCTTCATCAAAACAATTACTAAAGATAGAATGAAAAGCCATAGGAGGAAACATGGTTTAATTTGGAAGACCCAGCATGCATTTGTTAAGGAAAAATCCCATCTGTCCAATATGCTGGAGCTTTTTGAAAAGATAACAGACAGCACTGATGAGGTAATGTTGTTGATCTGGTGTATCTGGACTTCCAACAGGCATTAGAAAGAGTGCCACACAACAGTTTTGTGAGCATCCAATAGCTCTTTGTAGCTCATCCAATAAAAAGGATAGTAGCAACTTTCGATACAAAATTATCTGATAGAAGAGGAAAGAGTGTAATGGTTAATGAGTACTGAAGGAATGTTTATAACACAGTTCCCCTAGGGTCAGTTAGCTCAGTTGGATGGACAACTGGTTTATGAAACTGAATGATGCCAACAGTGTGTATTCAATTCACACACTAGCTGAGGCTACCACAACGGGCTCTCCATCTCAATGTGTCCCCTCACCTGAGCTGTGCTGACCCTCAGATTAAACCATCGCCAGACATTTCTCTCTGATGAGAGTGCAGGCTTATCTGTTAGGACTATGGTGACTTGGCCTCAACTCCCCATCCCGTGTAAATACTTTTCTGATATATGAATAACCTAGATCTTAGTGTGCAAGGAACATTTTCAAAGTTTTGTAGATGAGACAAACAGTAGTAATGTGTGCAGTATTCTAGGATTCATTAATAAGAGCATGAGAGTATGAAAGCAGGAAGGTGATGCTGAGCTTATACAGGACATTAGTTAGAACTGAGCTGTAGTATTGTGTACATTCTGGGCACCACTCTAGGAAAAGATGTGAATATATCAGAGAATAATTCCAGGGATGGAAAATCTCTGTTATGAAGATAGATTGAAACAATTGGGGCTGTTTTCCTTGGAGCGGAGAAGGCTTAAAAGGAGATCTGATAGGTGTTTTCTAGATCATGCTGTGTCTTGATGGAGTGGAAGAAACTGTTTCCATTCCTAAGAAGATCAAGAACCTGAAGGCACAGATTTAAACTGCTTTGCAAAAGAAGTAAATGGGAGATGTGAAAAATTGTTTTCATACTGTAAGTATTTCAGATCTAGAATGCACTGTCTGAAATTTGGTGAAGGTAAGTTCAGTTAAGGCATCCAGGACAGCATTGAGTGATTATTTAAGTAGAAACAAAATGCAGGATAATTGGGAAAAAATTCAGGAGAATAGCTGTTAGTCAAAACATTCAGAGAGCTGGAGCAGACCAGATGGGCCAAGTTGTTTCCTTCTGTATGGAAACAATCCGTGATCTTGGGAACATCAGTTATCACGTGCCACTGAGACTCTGAGAAGTGAGGGATGGCCAAACTGTTCTAGAAAGCTGTAATCAAAATTCTGTTTGTTACTCTTTCAATGAGAGTTGATAGATGCTCATGGATAGAAATGGATGGCTAACAGGAAAAGGTACAGACATCAATGGGTCATTGTCAGATTGGCAAGATGAAATGAGTCACATGCCACAGGGATCAGCACAGGCCCGCAGCTGTTTATAGTTTATGTAAATGATTTAGACAAAGGGGCCAAAGGTTTTGTTGCAAAATCTACAGATGAATAAAGATAGGAAAGTAAGATGTGATGAAGCCACAAGCAAGCTACAAAATGACATAGATTAAGTGAATGGGCGAGGATCTGGTAAATGGAGTATAATACGGGAAAATAAGAAATTGTCCATTTTTTAAGGAAGAATCTAAAAGAAGCAGGTTCTGTCAATGATAAAGAGGTTGCAGAGTTCTGATGTGCAGAGGGAAATGAATGGCCAAGTGTATGAATCACAAAAAGTTGGTATTTAGGTACAACAGGTAATAAAGAAAGCTAATGGAATGCTATTCTTATTGCCAAGAGAACTGAATGCAGAAGTAAGGAAGTTGTGCCTCACTCATTCATAGTATTCGTGAGAATACATGTGACGTACGTTGTTTTAGTTCGTTACTAGAATGTACACATCTCTAGCTAAGTCAACATTTATTGGCCATCCCTAATTGCCCTGGTAAGCTTGTGAGCTGCTTTCCTAAATCACTGAAATCCTTGGAGTACAGGGGCTTCTAAATTACTTCTATGTAGGGAATGCCAGGGTTTTTATCCAGTTGTAATGAATGGATGGCATTATAGTTCTAAATCAGGATGGCGTGTGGCCTAGAAGGTAACTTGTTGTACACCCATGCATCCATTTTGTCCTTCAAGATGATTTTGAAGGTGCTGTAGTGCATCTTATAGATAGCACACATAGCTGCTAATGTGCACCAACACTAGAGAGAGTGAGTATTGAAGATGGTTCATGGGGTGCCTATCAGTTGGGCTGCTTTGTTCTGGATCATGTTGAGCATTTTGAGTATTGTTGGAGCTGCATTCATTTGAGCAAGTGGGGAGTATTCCATCACGCTCCTGCCTTGTTGATGATGGATGGGCTGTGAGCAAATAGGAGGTACATTACTTGCTGCAGAATCCTAGCCTCTGATTTGCTGCTTTAGCCACATTAATTATATGGCTAGGCCACTTCAGTTTCTGATCAGTGGGACATCTAGAAAGTTGA
The DNA here is from genome assembly GCF_030684315.1 of Stegostoma tigrinum. Taxonomy (NCBI): domain Eukaryota; kingdom Metazoa; phylum Chordata; class Chondrichthyes; order Orectolobiformes; family Stegostomatidae; genus Stegostoma; species Stegostoma tigrinum. The sequence continues at coordinate 4,927,763 of NC_081394.1, read as the reverse complement.
TGGTAGAAGATTCAACAATGGTAATGCAATTAAACATTAGGAACTTTGGTTACATTCTGTCCTATTGGGGATCATTATTGCCAGAGACTTGTGTGGCACAAATGTTATTTGCCATTTATCAGTCTAAGTATGGATACTGTCCAGGTTTTACAACATATGAACGCGATCACTTCAGTATCTAGTGTATTGTGAACAATGCCGAATATTGTGCAATCATCAGTGAGTAAACCCCACTTTTGACATTTTGATGGAGGGAAGATCATTGATGAGGCAGCTGAAGATGATGGACTTATAACAACCACAATCATCAACCTTCATACTAGCTGGTGCCAGAGGCGCACTGATGATGTTACCCAGCACCGTGATGAAATGTTTGCAACCAAACCCACCGGCTCGGTGAGCATGTCTACAACCTCATCCACAACCCAAGCTACAAATCTTCTTGAAAACCATAAAGGGCTGTTAAGTCTATGTTGTGCCAAGGTTGATGCTGGGTGGTCCACCAACATTTTTTCCTTTCTCTAAATTTTAAAGTGGTTTGATACAATTGAGTAGCTTGCTAGGCCTTTTCAGAGTTCATTTACTGTTAGTTTGGAGTCACATGTGGGCCAGACTAGTTAAGAATTCCCTTAAAAACGTTAGTGAACCAAATGGGTTTTCAGAACAACCAACAATTGTTGCACAATGATCATTTTGCTGGCTTTTTAATTCCAGCTTTAATTGAATTCAAATTTCACTGCCTATCATGTTGTGATTTGAACCAATGTCCCCAGACATTAGTCTGGGATTCTAGATGATTGGTCTACTTGCATTACCATATGTCACCACCTCCCATTGATGTAAGCGGTACTACATGCAGAATTGGTTTCCCTTTTTAAGGAAGGATCTAAATGCATTGAATGCAGTTCAGATAAAGTTTACTAGACTGATACCTGGATTGAATGAGCTGTTTTATGAGAGAATGTTGGACAGATTGGGCCTGTATCCACAACAGTTTAGAAGCATAAGAAGCGATTTGATTAAAATGCATACGATTCTGAGGGATCTTGTCAAGATGGATATAGAAATGATGTTCCATCTTGTAGATAAATCTAGACCTTTGGGGTCACTATTTCTAAATAAAAAGGTGTTTCCTGTTTAAGACCAAGAGAAGGCAATTCTATGTCATTCCAGTGATTATAGGCCTAATCTTCTCAGCTTTTCCTTATAACACAAACACCTTAAACCCAGGAATAAAGCAAGTGCAACTTCTTTAAACTGCCTCCATTGGAAGTATATCCTTCCTAAAACAGTGTTAATTTTCCTTGTTTGAGCATGTTTATAAGTCGAACAAAAGGGTTTGCTCCATCAGGCAAGATTTGATTGGGAAGTAAATTAAAACTCATGAATTGACAGTGAATTAAGTCATCTTACCTTCCATTCTTTTTGCTGTGCATTGTCTATAAATTAGGGCACCTGATCTTTTGCCCATTGAATGCTCAGTACTGATAAAACTCAGAAAAAGGACGATGAGGCAACGAGATTCAATGAGGGTTTTGCTATCAATCTTCATTTTCTGCAATATCATTTTCAGAGGTAAGAATTCCTGATAATTCATCAATTGGGAAAGTTTGTTTTTTAGATTATTAAGGCTTGGCATCACTAGATTATTAGCTGGAGCAAAATGTCAGTTCTATCAATTCGCAGGGGATTCATTAACTGTGGTCCAGTTGGTACCACTTTTACCTCTGAGGCAAAATGGACATGGCTCAAGTCTCACCTAACATTTAGACATAGGGCGAGTTGACTTTTTTGTACAAAAATATGGTTGGTTGTTGTATGGATTGTCTCAGTTGCTGATTGCCAGTTGTCCCAAATGTCAAAATGTGAGTAGAGTTTTCAGAGCAGGTTGCTGGATCATGAAGTGATAGTCACTAGTGTAGCAGAGCATAAGATTTTTAACAGATGTATGAGAATTACAAACCCTTAGTTATTCGTTAAAACTCTATGATGACAATTCAAAATGTGGCAGGTACATGAAAAGGGCACTCAGTAATGTGCAAATAGGAGGTGCATTACTTGCTTTGCCACACTTTGGACATTGTTATCATTGCATTGATCTTCTTCAAGGTTTTAGCCTGCTGGGTGATGCTCTGCAAAGCTGAAAAAAATAAATATTTTCATTATGTGCTTCCATCACAACGAAGAACCTTCAGCACAAATTGTCACCAATAACCTGCTGTGAAAAATCTCCAAACAGCGTTCAAAAACAAATAATTGAAATCAAACAATGCACTGCATGTAAAAAAAAGTCATCACATTCTCTTTCCCACTGTTAACGAATCATTTTTAAAACATCTCTTTTCCAAACCAATCAGTTCTTCCTTGGACCTTACTCTTTCTCTATAGCAAGCTTTTGAAATTTATTGTTTAATGATGAAAACATTGCCTCTTTTCACCATCAGTTGTGGAGATAATTCAGGCTGTTCGAATGTTGGGTTTATCCCAAGGGACCAAAATATAAAGGATCAAATCCCATCTGAAAGAACTATAACCAGGCCTGGACCACCCATTTTGGGAAGCAAGCAGTCATAGGAGGGGTTGCAAGGCACATTCAAGAGAATGATACCCTGAGGTAAAACTGTGTTCAGAGGGAGTTTGTATTCCTCCGAGTCTGGAAGTGCAAAAGTCATCTAATCTAATCATCATTCTGTGACGATTAAATAATTCAATAAGCTTGATAGCATGAAACTGTTTTCTCTGGTGAAGGCAGTTGGGATTTGGTGGTGGAGTCCAGATTAAGTCAACAGAACCTTAGAAAAAAGTCTGATGGTTCAAAATGTTAGGAAGCAGCTTGTCACACAGAGGAGTAGAAATCTGGAGGCATACTCCTTGAGATCCTGGGGTTGACTGTCATTCCTCAACTAACATTACTAAAAAAGATGTTCTGATTCTTATTACGTGCTGTTTGTGAAAACTTGGTGCATGCTAATGGTTGCAGTGTTTCCTACATTAAACTGTGCCTCAAAGCGTACATAATTGATACAGGGGAGCTTTCAGACAAGGTGCTGTCGAATTCTTTAATCAATTCTGATGACATTGATGACAGCCAAATATTTATTAGGTTCTTCTAGAGTAAAATCATTCAGGCTGACAGGAAAAATGATCAAATCTTAAACTGTGAGGATTTTGGATTATAAAATATTTGGTCAGTTGGGATCATTGCAGAAATGTAAGATCTGTTTCCAACTTACTGGTTTCTTGAAGAATTTCTGATTAGTTTGCTCTGATCTATTTCATCCTGTTTGCTCTCCTTTGTTCTAGCATTTGCAATCCAATGCAAGAAGTGTGTGCCTCAGATTAGCCCCACATGTAAAAACTCTCACTGCTTCAATTCTAATAGGTGCTTATCTGAATTATCGTCTGTAAATAACAGTAAGTAAACATGTTTTATTATAGAATGATGTATTGAGGAGAACTTTCAGCTCTCAAACAGGCCAGTCAGTACATCTACTCCATTTATACTCCCCCTAACTTCCCCTGAGCCTCTCTACCCTGGTAGATGCTTGTGTTGTCACGGTAATCGAACAGCTTGGCTTGTATTCCAGATATGGCCTTTTAAATCTCCCTTTTGGGCTTAAAAGTTCTGGACCAGATATCAATGACACACACTATAGCTTGGATATAGTCCTCTCAATGTGGTATACCCTTATCACACTATAAGCAATAGTACATCATTCTTGCTTAGATGTCTCACATACTAAGGTCTGTCTCATTAACACATCTCCTGATGTTATTTTGATGCAACTGCCCAAACTGGTTTACTCCTTTTTCTAAGCTTTTCTTTAGCCAAGTTATTTGTCTGATCTTGGTCTCTCTCTCTCTCTCTCTTTAGAATTCAAACTTTTTATATTCCCCTTCCCTTCGTTTTTCTTTCTCTTCACTTTCCAATTCAAACTTTCTTAGTTCCATTTCTCTTTTCCTTTCTTTCTCCTGTCATACCAAAGCTCTTTTCTTCTCTTATGTTTCTAACTCGTTTTTTTTTCATGTTTCACTTCTAGCTGAATTCTTGCCAATTCTAGTGGTGCCATATCAATTTCAGATTTCCCTCCTTTAACTCTTAATACTGGGCAATCATTGAAGCATCCCAATCCCTGAAGGGTCTTGGTCTTGTTTCTACTTTCACCATATCCACAAATTTCTCAGTGTACCCTTAGTCAAAGATTTCAAGTAGACACAATTATACTTTCCAGGAATGCAGTCCCTGAATTGATGTACAGCTGGGCTTTAAATTTAGTGCCGTTAGTGTGAATGTCAGCAAGCTCCAACAATGGTATGCACTTCTGTTTCTGGCAGCATGGTTCCATACTGTTGGTGTCACTCTGCATCTCAAACCAGCCACCCAGTCAACTGAGCTAAACTAGTACCCTTATGAAGAATGTGTAGAGTCATGTCGAGATGATGTAAGTGTAGTAATGTCACTGATTAGTAATTCAAAACTCCAAGTTAATGTTCTGGAAACATTGTTTGAACCCAACTATAACAGATGGTAAAATTTGAATTAAATTAACAGAAGTGGAATTTAAAAAGGTAGCCTGATAGTGACTGCTTGGTGATACTTTTAAAAACTCATCTGCTTCACAGATATCCTTCAGGAAAGGAAATCTACCATTCTTACCAGTTTGACTTACATGTGACTCTGAACACACAGCATTTTGATTTACTCTTAACTGCCCTCTGAAGGCCTAGTGAGCCCCTGTGTACCAAAGCAATTTGGGATGGGCAATAAATGCTAGTCTAGCCAGCAATGCTCACAATATGCCCTTGAACTAATAAATATTGCTCACTTGGAGAGCAGGGCAAATGCAACAGCTCGAACAGCCTTCTGCTGTGCTAATAATTCTGTGACGATAATTTTTGATAAGACTTTAATGACAGAACATCATTTTTTTCAGGGTCATTCATTGTCAGGACTTGTGCCAACAGAGCGAATTGTGGCGCGTCCATAAACACGGGTATTGTTAAACACAGTATCATATGTTGCAAAAATGACCTATGCAACACACATACCATGCCAGGTAATACCATACACTTACATTGCAATTAGATGGTTGTGTTCAGCAGGGGAGGACTGTAGCATTTGTCAGTCATAGTTCAGGGTAGCACTTACTCCTTTTTGAGTCTGGGAATTGTGGGTTCAAGCCCTAATCCCTAGACTTGAGCACCCAGACTGGTTTTATGTTGTGGTATAACAGAGCTGCTGCATTTTGCTTAGGTCTTTCATAGCAAGGTTGGGTCTGCTGTCTTGGTGGGTATAAAGGACTCCACTGCCACTATTTTGAGGAAAATTTTGAAGGGTTAATATCATCCTGAGGTAAAAATCTGAAACCTAAGAGCAGGAAAACATCATTAGGCCATCAAGCCTCTTTTGCCATACAATAAGATAATGGCTACTCTGATTGTGACCTGAGGTACAGCTCTTACCTGTTGCCCCGTAATGTGTGACTTATTCCTTGATCCAAAACCTATCCAGATCAGCTTAAAATATTTAATGACCCAGTCTTCACTGCAGTATGGAGCAGGGAATTCCAAAGAGTGAAGCGGGAGATTCCCTTTCTTTAAACTGTGCCTCCTAGTCTGGACACTCACTTGAGGTTTCCCTTTCTTGTATTTCAGTAAGATCACTTCTCATTGTGCTGGGTGCTAATGAGTATAGGCTCAATCTGCTTGACCTTTCCTTACAAAACAACTCATTCATCTCAGAAATCAACCAAGTGAACCTTCTGCATGCTACCTCCAATTCAAGTGTGTCCCTCCTTTGTAAAGTAACATAATTGAATTACCGCAATGATGTTGGGAGCTTGCTGGATTGTAACAATATGGCAGTTAATGCATTTTAAAAATGCTAAAGGACAACAACTCCTTAACATACCACAGCTGGTGTCATTAGAAGAAGTTTGGTCACATCATTTGAAATTTTCAGTGCACACTTCCAAGTCCTCCAGTCTACTGTAGTCTTATTTGGAGGTGGATTGGGGTCAGATTAACCATTCACATTTCATATAATTATCCACCATGATCTAATATAGTGTTCACTGGCAACATGGCTTATATGGATCTCTGCTTCTTTGGAAGGTGATACAAAATGGTCATGGAGCATCTCCCAGTTTAGTTTTTGTATTGCGTGTGATTGTTGGGTAGTTCCCTCTACTCTGTGATAGGAGGTTATAGGTTCGGCCGGCCCTCTGGAATCTTAAGCAGAAAACTCCAGGGTGACTCCAGGACAGTACTTTAGGACAGGGAGTGGGGCACTATTGAAGGGTCAGTAATAAACGAGCACTGCACTTCTGATAGGTCAGTACTGAGCGCCGCACTGTCAGAGGGTCAGTGTTGAGGGAGTGCTGCACTGTTGGAAGGTCAGTGCTGAGCGTGTGCAGTGCAGTGCTCCCTCAGTATGGACCCTTACCATTGAACTGCTCACTTAATACCAAGCATCCAGATTGCTGACCTTCCAACAATGTAGCACGTGCTCATTACTGACCATCCGCCAGTGCGGCATTTTCTCAGTACTGATCTATCAGAAGTGTACTGCTTCTTTACTACTGACCCTTCAATTGTTGGTGGGTCAGTGCTGAGGCTGTGCCGCACTGTCAGAAGGTTGGCACCAAAAACTTTTGTTTTTGCATTAAAACTATGACTACACTTGAAAATATAAATGACTTGTGTTGGAAACTGCGTTGAGACGTGAGTTTAGAAGGGGTAATATAGAACTGCTGAGTATTTCTTTTGATTTAGAAGGTGAATAGAATTGTTTTAATTCACAGCTCTAACACTGGTCTGATTAATAACAGAGCGTAAAAATGGCATAGAATGCTATGGGTGTACTGACAACAATTGTCGTGAGAATTTAAAGCCCATTGCTTGCACTTCAAATCAGAAACTTTGTGCCTGGGGTTACTTCAAAGGCCCATATAGTCGTAAGTACTCATCTTAATCTCTGTTATTTATGAAATTGCGTCATGTTATTAGCAAACTGGCAATTGCTTCAAAACTGTGTAGAATAAAGCAATGCTTTGCAAGGTGAAAGCACACATCGATAGCAAACCTGTTTGCTCCCAAGACCATTTTGAGTCTGTGCAATCAGCCATTTCTGTACTTAATCTCCTGAAGCAATGTTCTTTGGGAGTCTTTCCTGATTCTGACCACCTTAATTTGAGCTTTGTGCCCAGACATGAATTCACCTTGACAACTCTCAGTTCCGTCCTGATGTACTGCTGTCTCTTCGCACAGCAGCCCATTATATCCCAGCAATCAATCTGTATCCATTTCTATAACCCATTATTTTAATCCCACAACTCTTCAAACACACATTCGTTCCTTTTTAATACCTATATTATTGTTTTACATCGTTTAATCATTATTTCCTCATCACTCACTGATCTTAACATGAGCTCCTCTAAAATTCTGCTACTTCAAACTTATGCCAGCCCCCATTTATGCATTAATCATTCTCCTTGTTGCCTGGCCACCTACTGGCTCCCAGTTCTACATTGGCTCCATTTTATAATTCTCATCCTTGTTTTCAAATCTCATCTCCAGACTTCTGGGTCCAAACATAATCTCCATCATGGTCCACATCTCTCCTGCTGTCTGCAACCTCCTCTAGCACTTATATTCACCCTTTCGTTGTAATTTCCTCCAGCTCGTACACCCATCCCTATCTCTGTAACTTTCCCCAGCCCGCACACCCCTCCCTATCTCTGTAACCTCCCCCAACCCCTACATCCCCTTTGCTATCTCTGTGACCTCCTCCAGCCCCTACACTTCTCCCTCTCTCTGTGAGCTCCTCCAATCCCTGCACCTCTCCCTATCTCTGTAACCGCCTCTGGTCCTTCAAACATTTTGAGATCTCTGGGTTCCTCTGAATCTGCCCTCTTGACCATATCCCAATTTCCATTGCTACATCGGTCATAGCCTTCATTCACCCTTTATAGGCAGAATCAAATATCATTGAATCATCTGAAATGCTAACAGGTCCCAATCCCAATCACTGAGGATATCTTGCTCATTAATGCCAGCATTCATGTCCATTTGCATTCAAACAAAGCCTCCTGTAATGGGACTGCTAATCCAATATAATATCCGCAACTTCCCAGCCTTTTAGTTGTTGGGCCTGGCACAACAAGGAGGCTCAATTTTTGTTCTGTCGGTGCAGAGCTGATTAACTAGGCACTGCAAAAGACATCTTGGCACCTCCTTAACCCTCTGAAACCCCCAACACCCACCTCACACAAAGGAAACTTCTCTCCCCTGCCTATATCTGTACCTTTGCTGTTTCTCCCTCTCCTGGCAAATTCCAGTCCCCTTTCCCCTCCCCTCTCTCCTCCCCACCACGTGACCCATCTTCTTGATTACTATGAAGGTTTACCTGTTAATTGAAAGCCAATCTTAGTACAGGAACAGGAGGAGTCTATTTAGCCCCCTCCTTGAGCCTGTTACACAGGAACAATAGGAAGCTCCCTTCAGCCTCCCCTTAGCGCCTTACACAGGAACAGGAGGAGGCTATTCAGCCTCTTGAACCTATTAAACCCAGAATAATGGAGGCCTATTTGGATCTCTCAAGACCATTACACAGAAATGAGAAGAGACCTGTGAATACTCTTTCTCCCTGTTGAAGAGGCAGATGCCCCTTCAGGTCCGTCCAGCTTCTTACACAAGAATGGGAAGAGGTCTGTTCAGCCCACTCAAGCTATTTGCAGCTAAAGAAATGCATCCTAACGTGCTCTGCTTAATGTTTTCCTTAACGTTTCTCATTTTTAAGGGTTTGCTGATCTGCTTTGGGACACATCTATAAATAAGTCAACAAATGAAGATCAAGGTATGTTATCTGAAGCTCACTGCTATTTTCTTTTCAATTAAAGCCCTCCGTCATTTCCATAGTGACAAAATATAGAATATTATCATTGGCCTTCACTGCGAGGCCTAGCCATAATTTGCAGTCCTGACAGTGTGTTAATCTTTCAGATGTTGAAAGTCGTTCAGTCCGTTTCCCGTTTCGAGGCTGTGTGAGTACGGAGGTTTGTGGGCTTCCTATTTCATCTCTTGATGAAATCAGCTGCTGCTGTGGAAACTTGTGCAACAGGAGCACCAGCGCACAGCACCACGTGCTGCTCCTCCTGGTGACAGGACTCCTTCCTTCCCTCAGGATGCCCATGTAGGTGAAAATCTGAAAGACTGCAGGCTTCGAATGGCCAAATGAAATCCTGACAGGAGGATCTGGTCTGAAAACCTTTTTGAAGGACATGAAGATTGAGAAAAGATCTTACTCGGTGTCTTTCAAGCCCTCACTTCTTACCAGAGTGATTGCACGCCCAGTGTTGGTACTTTTAAACTAAAACTTGTACTGGAGGAGACATGGCAGCCAACTCACATGCAGCGAGCTCCCAGACGTAACATTATTTCCTTTTAGTGATATCAGTTTAGGCTTAAGATGCTACACCCAACACCTGCTCCTGGCAGGTCGTCCAAACTGTGACTACGAAAACTTCTGTATTCACCAGAGAACAAGAACAATAGCATCAATTTGGAAATTTACCCAAAGGACCTCCAACAGTGCGGCGCTCCCTCAGGACTGACCCTCTGACAGTGCACGCTCCCTCAGGACTGACCCTCTGACAGTGCGGTGTTCCCATGGTACTGACCCTCTGACAGTGCAGCATTCCCACAGGACTGACCCTCTGACAATGCGGCGCTCCCATGGTACTGACCCTCTGACAGTGCAGCGCTCCCATGGTACTGACCCTCCGACAGTGCAGTGGTCCCTCAGCACTGACCCTCCAATAGTGCCCGCTCCCTCAGCACTGACCATCTAACAGTGTGGTGCTCCCTCAGCACTGACCCTCTGACTCTGCGATGCTCCCTCAGCACTGACCCTCTGACTCTGCGGCGCTTCCTCAGCACTGACCCTCTGACAGTGTGGCAGCGCTCGCTGACAGTTGAAATTTTTGGAATTTTGTTGTACTGATATCTGCAGCCATGATTCCTACATTTTGACAGTGACTCCTCTGCATAAGCACAATTATTTGTCACATCCGTAGGTGATAAAAGGTACTTCGGAAGTGCCGGTCTCTTACATTTGGGACTTGGTGAGTTGGTTGTTGGAGTGGAGAAAAGTGGCAAGTCATGTATTTGTGACACCCATTAACCTTCTTCACACTGCCCGTCTGAGAGGGCATGACAGAGACAGCTTCCACATTGGCTGGTGGCCCTTGTAGGACAGTTGCAAGCTGTACAAGATTTTCCTCGGTGACCGTGTGCCATTTAATCCATTCAGCTCACTGTTCCACATGAGACCTCCAGCTTGGCCAATTAAATTGGCGTTAAAATAGCATTTGTCTTTTTATCCATAGGTTTTCCATAGAGATTGTTGCAGGATTTCTCTAGGTTTGACCACACACTGGTGAAATAACACTCTTTGTACCATTTGGAAACAGCAATTGCTTTATAACTTTTGAGTCTGTGTATAGACTTGAAACTTCAAATGTGAATTTGATGCTTTACGCACAAGGTATTTTGGAAATGAAATGAGTTGTTTACCATTGGCTGTGCTGTATTCCTTTGGAACTGATCTCTACATGTTGTGATTGAATGGTATCACTGTATCCCGTTCAATACTTGCTTTGGGAACATATTGAAACTTCGTTGAGATTTAATTTCTTCCTCAAGATAAGTTCACATCTGCATTGGTCTAATGAGAATTGGCAACATTCTCAAACAGAAGTAATAATGGCTGTGATATGAGGAAAGGGTGGGCTGAAAAGCTTTTCCAAGAGCGTGCAATGTGCAGAAATGTTGGCATTAATTGAAATGGGGTGGAGTGTCCATGACTTCTTGCTGCATCTGTACAGGGTCTTAGTGACACTGGACTCCTGCTGAGTGAGGTACTGAGTACAGTTCTGTACACCTTACTTCAGAAAGGATTGCTTTTGAAACAGCTCAGAGTAGCTTCTCCAGACTGATTCTTGACATGAGGGTTTTACCTTTTGGGGAAAGTTTGTACAGCTTGAGCTGAGACACATTGGAATTCAGAAGTATGTGAGGTAATCGTATTGAAATGTTGTGGATTCTGTGAGGGGCTTTTGACAGGATAGGTGCTGAGTGGGTGTTTCCTCTTGTGGTTGAACCTAGATTTATGGACCTCCCATTAAAGCAGAGGTCAGGAGCAATTTTGTCTCTGAAATGTGATCACATTTGGACCCCATCCCTCACACAGCGGTGGTGGCTGGGTCATTGAATATGTGCAAGGCTGAATTAGACAGATTTCTGATTCACAAGGGAGCTATGTCTTTCAGGGGGCAAGTGGAGAAATGGAGTTGAGGCCTAAATGAGATCAGCCATGATCTTATTGATTTGGCAGAGCAGATCCAATAGGACAAGTGGTCTGCTCCTGCTTCTATTTCTTATAATGTTAAATTAGGATTTCCAAACTTACAGGAGGACTATATTTCAATGATGGACTTCTTGGGGTATGAAATACATTAGGACGTCTTGAGGTGCTAGTAGCAGAGTAGAAGTGCAAGTCTATTGCCTACCTGTTGTAGCCCATGTTAATTTCTATTTCATAATTGTTCATTTGAATTGTTTTAGATGTTAGAGTCTCTACATGGTATCTGTGTGCCTATCTGACTGTGTGTGTTTACGTGTGTCTGTCTGTCTCTGTATGTTTGCATGTCTGTGTTTCAGTGTGAGCATGTATCTGTCTCTGTTTGTGTGTCTGTGTTAGCATGGTGGAGATATGTTTACCTTGCATCAATATTTCTTGCATGTCTCTATCTCACCCAGCGTGGAGGAGAGGTCCTTACTACCTACTGCCCAGTTCTGCTATCCTTACAGCAGTTTGTATTCCATTCCTTGCGGAAGTGATGAGTACATTTGATGAAAGATACAGTGCTACAAATAGAGTGTAGAGCTGGATGAACATAGCAGGCCAGGCAGCATCAGAGGAGCAGGAAAGCTGACATTTCGGGTCTGGACTCTTCTTCAGAAGGCTATAGAAAATAGCCAGAGGGAAGTTGCTATACCTGTACAGTGGAAAGTTTGCATTATCCAAACAGTGTCCACAGTTTATCAATCACATTACAGCCAATTCGCATTAACAAAACATGCATTATAGCAGAAATACCTGTCCAGTGTTGGTCTGAGGGAACAGCTGAGGTCCTAAATAAGTATACTGCCACTGTCACAGACTTCCATCAGTAAATATGTAGAGCACTGCATGCCAAAGAAGTTAATCTGAGTGTTCCCCAACTCGAAGCCATGGATAAACTGAGAGATCCACTCTCTAATGAAGTCCAGGTCTGAGGCATTCAAGTTGAATGACCCTGACCTGTACAGAAAATCTGGGTTTGATCACTGCAACACCATCAGGGACACCAAGAGACAATAAAAGATTAAGCTAGAGTCCCAGACTAAGCACACAAACATGTGTTGATTGTGGCAAGGCTTATACAATATAATGGGCTACAGAGCAAAATCGAGTAGAATCACTGACAACAGTGCATCCCTCCCCGGTGATCTCAATGCATTCTATGTACCCACAGTCACAGCCACAGATGTCAGATTGGCCTTAGGTCGTAGAATCCCTGTTGTATGGGAGTAGTTCATTTGGCCCATCGACTCCGCACTGACCCTCCTCCAATGAACATCCACCCAGACCCACTGTTCTACCCTAACCCTGTAATGCCTGTATTTCCCGTGGCAAATCCACCTAGCCTGTACATCCCTGGATACTATGAGCAATTTAGCATGGCCAATCCACCTAACCCGCAAATCTTTGGACTGTGAGGGAAAACCAGAGCACCAAGAGGAAACTCACACAAGCATGGACCGAATGTGCAAAGTTTGTGGGAAGCCAGGGAGATGATTGCTGAGCCCCTTGCTGAAATTTGTGTGTCATCAATAACCATGGGTGAGATGCCAGAAGACTGGAGGTAGGCTAATGTGCTGTCATTATTTAAGAAAGGTGGTATGGAAATGCCAGGGAACTATAGACTGGTGAGCCTGATATCAGTGGTAGGTAAGTTGTTGGAGGGGATTCTGAGGGACAGAATTTACATGTATTTAGAAAGACAAGAACTGATTTGGGATAGTCACCATGGCTTTGTGCATGGGAAATCGTGTCTCACGAACTTGATTTGAATTTTTTGAAGAAGTAACGAAGAGGATTGATGAGAACAGAGCAGTGGACATGATCTAAATGGACTTTGGTAAGGTGTTTGATAAGGTTCCTCATGGTAGACAGATTGGCAAGGTTAAATCATATGGAATTCAGGGAGAAATAGCTGGGTACAGAATGGGCTCGAAGGTAGAAGACAGAGAGTGGTTCTGGAGGGTTGTTCTTCAGACTGCAGGCCTGTGACCAATGGTGTGCCATAATGATCAGTGCGGGATCCACTGCCTTTCACCATTTATATAAATGATATGGTATGAATGCAGGAGATATGGTTAGTAAGTTTGTAAATGACCTCAAACTTGGAGGTGTAGTGGACAACAAAGAAGTACATCTCTGAGTACAATGGGATCTTGATCAAATGGGCCAATGGGATGAGGAGTGGCAGATGAAATTTAGTTTGAATAAATGTGAGGTGCCGCATTTTGCAAAGGCAAGTCAGGCCAGGACTTCTATACTTAATGATGGGATTGTGGGGAGCGTTGCCGAACAAATGGACCTTGCCGTGCAGGTTCATACCTCTTTGAAAGTGGAGTTACAGGTAGACAGGATCGCAAAGAAGGTACAAAAACAGAAGTTGCTGGAAAAGCCCAGCAAATCTGGCAGCATCTGTGAAGAAAAAAAATCAGAGTTAATGTTTCAGGTCTGGTGACCCTTCCTCAAAACTAGTAAAGAAGGTTTTTGGTATGTTTGCCTTTATTGGTCAGTGCTTTGAGTGTAGGAGTTGGAATGTCATGTTGCAGATGTACAGGACATTGGTTAGACCACTTCTGGAGTACTGCTTTCAATTCTAGCCTCCCTGCTATAGGAAAGGTGTTGTTAAACATGAAACGGTTCAGAAAAGATTTACAAGGATGTTGCCAGGGTTGGACAGTTTGACCTATAAGGGAGAGGCTGAATAGGCTGGGGCTATTTTCCCCAAAGCATTGGAGGCTGAGGAGTGGTCTGATAGTGGTTTGTAAAATCATGAGGAGCATGGATGGAGTGAAAAGCCAAGGTCATTTTCCCAGGGCATGTGAGTCCAAAGCTACAGGGCATAGGTTTAAGGTGAGAGGGAAAAGATTTTAAAGGGATCTAAGGGATGGCTCTTTCACACAGAGGGTGATGTACATATAGAATGAACTGCCAGAGGCTGGCTCAATCACAACATTTGGATGGATATATGAACAGGAAGGGTTTAGCGGGATATGGGCCAAATTCTGGCAAATGGGACTAGATTAATTTAGAATATCTGGTCAGCATGGACGAGTTGGACCAAAGGGTCTGTTTCTGTGCTGCACATCTCTATGACTCTATGACACTGGCATCTCGCCATTTTGTAACTGATTTATTGTCATGTGTAGCGAAATACGGTGAAAAGTTTTGTTTACAAGCGGTACAGGCAGATCACAGCAAGCAAAGGATGTACAGATTAAAAAGACTCAGAGACATACAGATTACATTATTTGAGTCACATAACAGCCAGAAAGAAGCTGTTCCTGAACCTGACTGTAGGTGTGTTCTGTATCTTCTGCCTGACAGAAGAGGTTATAGGAGGTCATTACTGGGGTGTGATGGGTCTTTGATGATGTTGGTTGCTTTGTCTGGGTCCACTGAAAATCAGAGAGCAGCTCACAACCCCATGCAGGTCCGTCAAGGACCACAACCTCTGGGATAGCATTGCTAATTGCTGAAAAGAGATAAAAACCAAGAGAACTGCGGATGCTGTAAATCAGGAACAAAAATAACAGTTGCTGGAAAAGCTCTGCAGGTCTGGCAACAGCTGTGAAGAAAAATCAAGGTTAAAGTTGCAGGTCCAGTTCTGAGGGTCACCATACCTGAAACATCAACTCTGATTTTTCTTCACAGATGCTGCCAGATCTGCTCCACTCAAAAAAGATACCTTTTCATGAAGTTGGGAGTATGTCGTGAGACAATGTTGAAAAATCTAAAGAAACAATCCTCAATAAATGCAAGGATTAGCATGTGTTCAACATGCTTGAATGTGCTTAGATTGGGACACAACCTGTGGGAGAGTCAAGACACAAAAAACAGGCCTATCCTGCTGATATTGGCCTAGTGCTTTGTGCTGTTAAATGCCAATCCACTCCTATCATCAAAAGGCGCAAGTTATGGTGATGCTCTGCCTTTGTCATACCCATGATCTGGAATCATCAGCAATGTGAATACAGCTAGATACATCTTCTAGAAACCCATCCCTGTGTTGCTAGGATAGGTCTTGACATACTGACAGTTCAAATAGTAACCGTCATTAAAAAATGTACCATCCTAAATGTTGTGAGCTCCTGGGATTCTTCTGCTAAATGGGTGAACATTTACTTTGGAAAACAACCTGGCTCCAGAAAATTTAGGATTTCATTCTTCTAATGTTGATAGTTTACACTGGAACCTTTCAAGAGGATCTGGCCTTGTTCTTACAGTGTCATCTCACTTTAAGTTGTGTTTGATAGAGTTACACTGATTTGTGAGATGATCAACCTTTGAAATGATATCTGTTCTTCTCATCTCATTCAGTTGCAATCACAGCCTACTCTGAATATGCATACTGGAGTTCCTTGGCAGATCAATAAGCTGGGCTGTGTCACCTTTGGGATGCAATATGTTGATATTCTCAAAATTGCTTGGTTGTGTATGAGTGGGCCAGGGTCAGCTGTTTGGGATTGTGGGCCACTCAGTTCCATCTCTCCTGGTCTGTTGCACCCCAGTGCTTGCAGTTTGAATCTGCACTGAGGTATTCTGCCACTGCTAGACTGATGGTATTCACCTGGTAGAAGATTTTGGGAAGCCAGTGAGCATGTGTATTGTTGTACCAGTGTGATCCGTCTCGTAAGGTGCAACGCAGATCGCCATTTACTGAGAGTCGCATGCATAGCATTAATATATTGGCACAAACTCCTGTATCAATGTTATCTTTTAGTGTGTGCTATGATATAGTAATGATATGATGAACATTTCCCTGAATAGTATACTGCATACCAGCCATAAGATATAAAACACAACAGCAGAGATCTCAGAGGGTTGTAGGGGCTTGAGGAGGATACAGAAATTGAGGGTGATGAAAGGAGGCCAAAGAGAAATTTGAAAATAAATTTTAGAGTTTTAACTCAAAAGGATTGGTGAAGTGAGGATTGGTATAGGTCAGTGAGATTAGGGATGAAATAGCCTTGACACATGGTAGGAGTTGAGGGTTTTGAGTGGGCACAAATTGACAGAGCGTGGAAGATGGGAGGCTTGACAGGAGACATAAAAACATAGAAGGTAGGAGCAGGAGAAGGCCATTCGGCCCTTCAAGCCTGCTCTGCCATTCTTCATGATCATGGCTGATTGTCCAATTCAATAGCTTACAGTTGGAATAGTCCAAATCAAGAGGGAACAAGATGCACAGGTGAGTGTTCAAGCTTATAATCAGAAACAGGGAAAGTTGGATGATATCCAGGGGTGGCGTGGTCGAATACATAGTCAGAAGCTCATCTCAGGATCAATTAAGACACCAAGGGTGGGCTTGTGTCAAGTTCTACTGCAGAGTAGGAAGGGACAGCTCTGGTGGAGAGACAGCATGAATATCATAGGCCACATGGCCTTTTCCCTGCACTGGGAATAAAGCCCATCCGAGGAGCTTTAACAGCATGGTGAAAATTTGGTGGCAAACAAAAGGAGCAAGGCTGTGAAAAGAAAGGACAGGAATGGCTTTAAAATCAAAAGGAGGGAATGACAGGGTTGATTAGGAGAAGAAAATAGATGAGAGAACACTCCATTAAAAAAAAGTTGACATTTCTGTTGGAACTTTGTCTCAGACTATTAACCTCACCTTTCTCAAACATTGTTGATCGGTTTCACCTCTGCTTGATGTCCTTGAATACACTGATTCACTTCCCGCTGATGTTCATGCCACAATACTGATTTGTGGCTTAAAACCAAAGGATCATCTTCAGCTTAATGATAAATCTTCAACTGAGAAACAGCAACCTTTGTGTCTCACCATATGCTGAGTTATTGCTCTCAATGAGATGGTGTCCTCAGGGTCTGTAAGCAGTTGCAAAATATAGGCCACATCAAGTGATCTTTCACCTATGACCCTTGCCCTCTTTGATTTTATTTTATATTATTGTCACATGTACTGAGAAATATTAAAAAGTGTTGGTTTGCCAATCGGAGCCTAGAGTGACGAAAGACAAAAGGATTATAAAATGTAAAGAGCATACGGGCTTTATTTTCCAGTGATTCCCTTTTTGCTGCATCTTATTGCTGATAATAAGTGGCTAATCAGCTGAGAGTACCTGTGTTTTTTTTCCCCTTTATTTTGCCATGGGGCCTTAATCTTGAAATGGGACTGAACTAAACAGGAGTCCTCAGCTCCGTCCTGTAAAATGTTAGTGTGTTCTCTTCACCTTGTTCTCAATTCCATGGGGGCATTTCATAGAATCGCTGCAGTGTGGAAGCAGGCCATTCGGCCCATCAAGACTGCATTCCACCCACAACTACCTCCCTACCCTATCCTCATAACTCTGAATTTTCCACAGCTAACCCACACACTGCAGGCTAACCCACCCTAACCTGTACAGCTTTGACCTGTGGGAGGAAACCCACACAGACACAGGGAGAATGTGCAAATCCCACACAGACAGATGCCCGAGGGTGGAATCGAACCCGGGTCCCTGGTGCTGTGAGGCAGCAGTGCTACCCACTGTGTCACCCAGTTAAAATCTATAATCAATTTCTGTTAAATCAAAATAATGTAAATCAATAAATAAATTTTTATTGCGTGATTAAACCTAAACTAAGCTAATCATGAAATGTTAGCTTTCCCTACAAATCTTTTTTGTGTAACCATTATGGGTGGAGCTGAGAATCACCCAGAAATGGTAGTCGGATTTGTCAACAGGCCCCAAACAATTGGGATGAGGTAGGAGGTAGAATTAAACATGAAATTAGTGCTGCATGCAACAAGTGTGGCTCAGCAACTCAGTTCTGTGCAGTAAAAGCAATTTTAAACACAAAAGAAGACAACTTATTCTTCCTTCAGCAGGTGCTGTAAGTTGTGAATTTTAATTAACAAGTCAGAGACCTTTTATAAGAGTGAACTTACCACCCTGTGCCTCCTGCAAACTAGTAAAACCATCTGGAGAAGGAAGAGCAAGAAGTAGTGTTTGAACCATCTCAGCAGATTCTGTGAAATGAGACCATTGAGCTGCTTCCTTAGTTTTCCCTACATGCATAACATCCATATTTTGTTATTGTGTATGTGTGTTCATGTGTATGTGTGTTTGTGTATGTTTCTACGTATGTCTGTATGCATGTGTGTGTGTATGTGTGTGTGTGTGAAGCGGTGTTTATACGGTCTAGGTTCTTGACTAGATCTATGGCTTGGGTTGTGGATGCTGTGATTGGTTCACTTGCTGAACCCACTCCCCTCCACTTCTGAAGAAGAGTCCCAACCGAAAACATTAGCTTTCCTGTTCCTCTGATGCTGCCTGGCCTGCCGAGCTCCTCCATCTCTAGTGCCTGTGCTGTAAACAGTCCTAGGTATAGATTGTTTCCCTAACCCTGGATATCTTTAAAAAAAACCCAAATGTTCAAATCAAACCAGCAGCAATAAAGGTGGCCATTCTGCCATCATGTCTGTGCCAGCCGAGACCTTGCTCCATCACATTGTCGGTCACAGCATTGCAAGCGCAGCTCCATTTTTCTTCAACTGTGATAGAATTATAAACGTACCCACCATTCTTTGTGTACGAGTTTCTCCTGAATTCTACTTTCAATCGATGGTTTTAAATCTGTGCTTCCTTGACTTTTGACCTCTGGCAGGGAAGTGTTGTGACCATCCTTCCATTTACAAGATAGAGTAACAAACAACCTGTTGAGGTGGGGACCGGAAGTCTACATTTGGTTCACCTCTACTCCATCCTTATGAGGCACGTTCTAATACGTGGAAAGTGTGAATTGCCTCTTATGAGTAAAGATAGATGGGTCAGCCTTGCATCTGTTGGAGTTTAGAAGAGTAGGAGGCAAATTGACTGAAGCTGCTGAGGGTACTTGACAGAGTGGCCGTAGAGGGAATATTTCCTAGTGGGAGAAGGGAGAACATGGTGTCAGCATCTAAAAGTAAGCAGAGCCCCTCCAAGGGAGAAATGGATGAGGTATTCCTCCTTCTTTGGAATTCTCTTCCGCTAAAGGTGATGGAAATAGAGCCTTTGGTCAATTAAGGCAGAGGTGACTTCATCCTTGGTAAGCAAAGGGGTGGAAAGTTATTGGGCATTTTCAGGAATGTGGGTTTAAGGTTACAGTCATATTGGCCTCATATTATTAAATGGCAGAGGTCAAGTGATTATGTTAGGAACAATATATAACTCTTAAGTTTAATTCACACATAGTACCTTGTGTTTCAAGAAGGGAATGATGTGGTTAGTCATTTTTAAAACTTCATTTGGGAGCTTGGGTCTATGGTACCCAGAAGTGTGTAAGTTTATTTTGTTTACATAAATTTTAAGGAGGTTTTACAACTTTGAAGCAGAATTGTGAGTTAACAATTCAGTACATTTAAAAGGGTAGAAGAGGAAATATCTGTGCCATGACCCAGTGACATATAGAGAAATAAACTGTAAAGTCATTTAGTCACTGTATGTGGTGTATATCAGAGTGAGGTTTGGTGTTTGAAAGGATATTGCTGGTATAAAAGGAATGTGTGAATGAGAATTCTTTTTTGATGTCTTCTCAACCTTTCAACATGTGTAATACAGTTTTTGTTCCTTTTGTTTCCTTGTTTAATAAATACTTTATTCTTTGTGTTAAAAGTACACCGCCTACCACTTGTTACTAACCTGAACGGTTTTTAAAAAAATAAAATTTGGATCTAACATTACAGATTTTTTGCTGGGATCTGTTATCAGCTGGAATCGTAACATCTCCCGCCCAGCTGCTATAACCACTGGCTATTCTGGTAATAAACACAGGTCCTGGAGGATATTGTCATTTCCCCCTTTGCTGGAGAGAGATTACAAGCCATTGAGAGTTCATATTTATCTTTGTGCCTTCTTGACTCTTTGGGTAGCCCATTGGTCACCTGATCCTGGCTACCTCACAGTAGGGAAGGTAATGGGTATGCAGCTATCTTCCATCCTGGGGTCCAACCAGATCCACAGAAGCTTTCTCAGTGTGATTAAAGTCCAAACACTTTAAATGGACTGTCCAAGGTGTGTTCTTTACATCTACTCTGTACCCGGGCTCCCCCATGATTTATGCTGCAAACTTCTTCTGTTCCAAGCAACATATGAATTGGGAGTAGTAATATGCCCCTCAAGCCTGCTGTGCCATTCAATAAGATCAAGGCTTATCTAATAGTTTTTTGAAAAGCTTCATTCGCATCCACCCCTGATAGCCTTTGATTCTCTTGCCTAATGAGAATCTATCCACCTTCAAAGTATTTCATTTACCCCGCCCCCATTGTCTGCTGAGATACAGGGTTCCAAAATCTGAGAAAAAAAATTGTCATCGTCTTTGTACTAAAAGGGTGCCCCCTAATTTTAAAACAGTGTCCCTTAGTTCTGAATCCACCGATGAGGAACCATCCTTTCCACATATTGCTCATAATAGGTACTGATCTGGTGAACCTCCTCTGAATCATCTCCAACATATCTACATCCTTCCTTTAATAAAGAGACCAAAACTGCACAGCATTTTCGAGAAATGGTCCCACCGATGCTCTGTATTACTGCAGTATGACACCCTTAGCTTTATGTTCACTTCCTTTTGTAAGAAAGGACAGTATTTCTTTAGCTTTCTTATTTGCTTGCAATACTTGCAGACTAATTTTTTTGTGACTAATGCACGAGAACACTGAGATTCCTCTGCACTTTTGTAGTCTGCAGTCATTCTCCACTTAAGCAATACTTGGCTTTATTATTCTTCCGTACAGAATGAATAATCCACGTTTTCCCCACATTATGCTCTATCTGCTGGGAACCAGTCTTTCCTCTCAGGGAGATTTCAGGACCTGTTTTCTTATGAAATTGAGGTGAGAACGTTGCCTATAAAGTGGTTGTAATTTGAATGGGTAGCTTACGAGTGTGAAGTGGATTTGGACCATTCTGATAGCTAACTCCCAGTTTCTCCTGCCTGTTTTCAAACAAAGATCATCCTGAAGTTATTAACTCCCTGCAGACAGTTTGCATAACAGTAAAATGATTCATATCGAAGACCAACCGCACTGACATTCCAACTGCATGGAGCAGTGGAGGAATTGGAGTTGTTTTAACAGCAAATAATCTTAATGCTTCCTTTCCCACATTCCAGCAGATTAAATTACCCTTTCTCAAGTGTGAAAGGTTTTGGGGAAAGATTTCAAAAACTATCTCAAGTGTCCAACCATATCCACACATAGTTTCTTGCGTGTATAATTTTCAGTCTGACTTTCAGCATTAAGTATACTTGACAGCCTCTCCCAAGACGTGCCAAGTGCTGATACACTATTTGAGCACTGAGGGATTAACATAAATCCAGTAATCATTGTGAATGGTGATTTAATCAATAAATGAGCAGACCAGGAGAGAGTCTCTGATGTAGACTGCGAGAGATGCGGCACTTTTAGTAATGCATATAGTTGGAGTAAAGAGTTGGAACGAAGTGGTAGGTTTGTTGTCTGAAGAGAGATTAGGTCGCATGGGCCTGTATTTAGAAGAACAAGAGGGGATTTTATTGAAATGTGAAACATTCTCTCAGGTTTGGACAAACTGGATGTTTCTCCTGGCTTTGAGGGTCCAGAACAAAGGGTCACAGTCATGGGAATTTGGGACAGGCCATTTCAGATTGAGATGAAGAGAAACTTCTTCACTCGGAGGGTGGCGACCCTTTGGAATTACTCTGTCAGTGAAGGCTAATGGAGGCCAAATTGCTCAATATATTTAAGAAAACAGTAGATAGGTTTCCAGAGGCTAAAGATGACAAGGGAATGGGGAGAGAATGGAGTATAGCATTGAATGATAGAACAGGGCTCAATGAGCCAAATGGTCAACTTCTGCTTATTTTCGGGGTTTCCATGGATTCCTCTACCAAATTACTAATACAATAGAGCCGATAATAATTACCAAGTGATTAAGAGAAAGCTTGACCACAGTGACCATTCCTCCCCAAAGAGAAGTTGGGGACAGGAAACAAAAGTCAATCATGAAGGAGGTAGCAAAGGCTTCACAAAAAAAGCGGCTTTCAGAACTAGAACGATCTGGCGTTTGCAGAAGGTCTATCTCTCTCATTGCTGAGCTGCTGGGTTAGTGGTAGTACCTGCTCCATGAGCATTGCTAAAGCGGCTTTCAGAACTAGAACGATGTGGCAAGCAATGCTCATGGAGCAGGTACTACCACTAACCCAGCAGCTCAGCAATGAGAGAGATAGACCTTCTGCAAACGCCAGATCGTTCTAGTTCTGAAAGCCGCTTTTTTTGTGAAGCCTTTGCTACCTCCTTCATGATTGACTTTTGTTTCCTGTCCCCAACTTCTCTTTGGGGAGGAATGGTCACTGTGGTCAAGCTTTCTCTTAATCACTTGGTAATTATTATCGGCTCTATTGTATTAGTAATTTGGTAGAGGAATCCATGGAAACCCCGAAAATAAGCAGAAGTTGACCATTTGGCTCATTGAGCCCTGTTCTATCATTCAATGCTATACTCCATTCTCTCCCCATTCCCTTGTCATCTTTAGCCTCTGGAAACCTATCTACTGTTTTCTTAAATATATTGAGCAATTTGGCCTCCATTAGCCTTCACTGACAGAGTAATTCCAAAGGGTCGCCACCCTCCGAGTGAAGAAGTTTCTCTTCATCTCAATCTGAAATGGCCTGTCCCAAATTCCCACGACTGTGACCCTTTGTTCTGCAAACGCCAGTTTGCGAGGTACAAAATAGCAGCAAGATTACAAACAAAAGTTCAGAATTACCAGACCATTGCATTTTTATATGCCATTCGACCAATGGTTGATGATGTGGCAAGGCAAGGCGTTAATGGGTCTGGAGAGGAATTATAGGCATTTGACACATTATGTTCAAAGGAAAAAAATTCAGAATCGAACAAGAGCGGTTAAACCAGAGGAGTTAGAAACTGGGATGATCTGTTGGTGTATTTATAAACAACCTTATTAGCTAATAATTATACTTGCTGAATTTTAGGCAATTAATTTGTCTATGGCTGAATCAAGCTTCTGTAATTGAGATTTTGCTATCAGACCCCTGACAGACAAAGAAAGATCTGATCATAGAGCAGGTCATGAATTACATGAAGCAGGTTGACTAGAGAAAGCAAAACCAGGGTACACATTGGAGAAACACCAATGTTTTGGTTCGGATCATCTATAAAGTAGACTCACATGTGATTGGGCCCTTCCTTCAGAAGGTCTGCAAAGAAAGCATGCTAAAACTGCTGAAAGAGCAGGAAACTATAGATACACCACTTACACAGAGTACATGTTTATGTTGTGTCGCAAAGGAAAATGCATCATGAAGAAGAATGTCCAGTAGGTGAAGCAACATGTCATCTTTATTGTAGATGTTAAGTTGGAGGGTTCTTTTAAAGTCAGAGTTCAGGTACAAGTTACTAATAGTGTAAGAGTTCAAGAAATCACAAGTAAAGAAACTCAGTTAACAGACTTTCAGGGAAATTGTTTGGAACCAATGGCGAAAAGGAAGCAAGAATTGTTAACTTATAACAGGAGTTCCTCAGGCTAGTATCTTAGGCCCAACCATCTTCAGCTGCTTCATCAATGACCTTACCTGAATCATAAAGTCAGAAGTCGGGATCCTTGCTAATGTTTGCACAATGTTCAGTTCCATTCTTGATTCATCAGATAGTGAAGCAATCTGTGTTCAAAGAAACAAAAGTCTGGACAATACCCAAGTTTGGGTTGACAAGTGGCAAGTAAAATTCACACCACACAAATGCCAGGCAATGACCTTCACCAGTAAGAGACAATTTCACCATCGCTCCTTGATATTCAAAGGTATTACCATCACTAAATACCCCACTATCAACTTCCTGGGGGCTATCAAGAAACTTAACTGGATTCACCACATTAACAGAGTGCCTATAAGAGCAGATCAGAGGCTCGGAATACTGTGGCATCTAACTCACCTCCTGAATCCACAAAGCCTGTTCACAAGGCACAAGACAGGAGTGTGATGGAATACTCCCTACTTGCCTGGATGAGTGCAGCCCCAACAACACTCAGGATGTTTGACACCATCCAGGACAAAGCAGACCACTTGACTGCCATCAAATCCACAAGCATCCACTCCCTCTAATGCCAAAGCTCAGTAGCAACAGTATGTACTATCTCCAAGATGCACCACAGACATTCAACAAAGTCCCTCAGAAAGCACATTCCAGATCCAAAACAACTTCCATCTAGAAGGACAAGGGCAAAAGATGGATGGAAGCACCACCACCTTCAAGTTCCCTTCCAAGCCACTCACTATCCTGACTTGGAAATATGTCATCACTCCTTCACGGTTGCTGGGTTAAAATTCTGGAATTCCCTTCCTAATGGCATTGTGGATCAACCCACAGCAGGTAGACTGCAGCAGTTCAAGAAGGCAGCTTGCTACCTTCTCAAGAGCAACATGGAATGGGCAATAAATGCTAACCAACCAGCAGCACCCACGTTCCGTAAATGAATAAAAAAAGAATTTTCCCACTTAAACTCTTACCCCTTTCTTAAAATTCCCATTCATATACAAACAAACGCACAAAGAGACAAGGCAAAGTTGTAAGTATTATGGATGGGATAGGAAACAAATAATCAGAAAAGCCCAGTTCTAGCACAAGTCTGGAACACAGACATCGGTGAGTTGTTTTGGTTTTGCTCCTTTTACTCCTGCGTTTTTCCAACCATCCTGGAGCCAAAATTTATCTCTCAACCAACACTATTCACAGAAAGACGAAACATCTAGTTAGCTCACTGGTCATTGTTGGAGCTTGCTTTACATAACTGATGTGGTTTGCTAGAGCAACTTGCGCTTCAAAGTAGAGTCCGTGAAGCACTTTGGGACACCCTGAGACCATGAACTGAGCTACATTAATGCACACCTTCCGTGAAAGTATGTTCTGTTTCTCTGTTGCAATGTCTGAGAACATGTAGTTTTCTTCCTTTTGATTTTCAATCAACTATTTACGATCTGAAGGATTGCCCAGAAGGATCTTAAGAAATCAAAGGGTTTCCTAGTGTAGTGTACTACATTCTAGCTCACATCTGTCCTTCTAGCACAATGTTGAAACTTGCCATGATCGTTCTGTTGGGGACAGCTGGCTGTTGGTAATGCTCAGGAAACCAACTCAACTTGCTCCTGCAATGCTCAAACAACAGTAGGAAAAAAGATCTGAAGCTCAAATCATTGTGGTCAGTTGTTAGTTTTGGGCCATATTTACGTTTTGACAAGATGGCTGCACCTTTAGAAAGTTTGATGACTTGACGCTAGGCTTAGTCTGTGTTGCCAAGTCTTCCTTCATCACAGACGCCAATGTTCAGCCTCATCAACCTTGTACTAACCATCGCTACATAACCTTCTAATATTTCCAACTACATGAGATTATGTCCCCATTTCAGTCAAAGTGATGCATTTTAAGAAGATGAGGGAAACCGTGTCTCACAAACTTGATTAAGTTTTTTGAGGAAGTAACAAAGAAGGTCGATGAGGGCAGAGCAGAGACATAGTATACTTGGACTTTAGCAAAGTGTTTGACAAGGTTCCACATGTTTTACTCAGTAGTACTAAATTTTGTCAAACATTAAGATTGACAAGTCGCCAGGCCCGGACCAGATTTGTCCTCAGCTGCTTTGGGAAGCGAGAAATGAAATTGCTTCGCCACTTGTGAAGATCTTTGCATCCTCGCTCTCCACTGGAGTCGTACCTGAGGACTGGAGAGAGGCAAATGTAATTCCTCTTTTCAAGAAAGGAAATAGGGAAATCCCCGGCAATTACAGACCAGTAAGTCTCACGTCTGTCGTCTGCAAGGTGTTAGAAAGGATTCTGAGGGATAGGATTTATGACCATCTGGAGGTGCATGGCTTGATCAGATAAAGTCAACACGGCTTTGTGAGGGGTAGGTCATGCCTCACAAACCTTATCGAGTTTTTTGACGATGTGACTAGAAAAGTTGATGAGCGTCGAGCTGTGGATGTGGTGTATATGGACTTCAGCAAGGCATTTGATAAGGTTCCCCATGGTAGGCTCATTCAGAAGGTCAGGAGGAATGGGATACAGGGGAACTTAGCTGCTTGGATACAGAATTGGCTGGCCAACAGAAGTCGGCGAGTGGTAGTAGAAGGAAAATATTCTGCCTGGAAGTCAGTGGTGAGTGGGGTTCCACAGGGCTCTGTCCTTGGGCCTCTACTGTTTGTAATTTTTATTAATGACTTGGATGAGGGGATTGAAGGATGGGTCAGCAAGTTTGCAGACGACACAAAGGTTGGAGGTGTCGTTGACAGTATAGAGGGCTGTTGTAGGCTGCAGCGGGACATTGACAGGATGCAGAGATGGGCTGAGAGGTGGCAGATGGAGTTCAACCTGGATAAATGCGAGGTGATGCATTTTGGAAGGTCGAATTTGAAAGCTGAGTACAGGATTAAGGATAGGATTCTTGGCAGTGTGGAGGAACAGAGGGATCTTGGTGTGCAGATACATAGATCCCTTAAAATGGCCACCCAAGTGGACTGGGTTGTTAAGAAGGCATATGGTGTTTTGGCTTTCATTAACAGGGGGATTGAGTTTAAGAGTCGTGAGATCTTGTTGCAGCTCTATAAAGCTTTGGTTAGACCACACTTGGAATACTGCGTCCAGTTCTGGTCGCCGTATTATAGGAAAGATGTGGATGCTTTGGAGAGGGTTCAGAGGAGGTTTACCAGGATGCTGCCTGGACTGGAGGGCTTATCTTATGAAGAGAGGTTGACTGAGCTTGGTCTCTTTTCATTGGAGAAAAGGAGGAGGAGAGGGGACCTAATTGAGGTATACAAGATAATGAGAGGCATAGATAGAGTTGATAGCCAGAGACTATTTCCCAGGGCAGAAATGGCTAGCACGAGGGATCATAGTTTTAAGCTGGTTGGTGGAAAGTATAGAGGGGATGTCAGAGGCGGGTTCTTTACACAGAGAGTTGTGAGAGCATGGAATGCGTTGCCAGCAGCAGTTGTGGAAGCAAGGTCATTGGGGTCATTTAAGAGACTGCTGGACATGCATATGGTCACAGAAATTTGAGGGTGCATACATGAGGATCAATGGTCGGCACAACATTGTGGGCTGAAGGGCCTGTTCTGTGCTGTACTGTTCTATGTTAGTCAAGTTAGATCACATGGGATTTAGGGTGGGCTTGCTAATTGGATGCAACATTGGCTTAAAGTCAGGAGATGGTTGTGGAGGGTTGTCTTTCGGACTGGAGGTCTATCCTTAGGGTGCTGGGTCCACTTTTATTTGTCATTTATATAAATGATTTTGATGAAAATGTAGAGAGTGCAGTTAGTAAGCTTGCAGATGACACCACGATTGGTGGCATAATGGACAGCGAAGAATTTATCTAAGATTACAGAGAGATCTTGATCAATTGGGCAATGGGCTGAAGCATGGCAAATGGAGTTTAATTTGGATAATTGCGAGATATTACACTTTTGTAAAGCAAACAAAGACAATTAAAAGTAGGGCCTTGGACAGTGTTGTAGAAAAGAGAGACCCCGGAGTTCAGGTACATAATTTGTTGAAATTTGCATCACTATAGATAGGATGGTTAAGAAGGCATTTAGCATGGTTGCCTTCATTGCTCAGACCTTTGAGAATCAAAGTTCGGGATATTATGTTGAGGTTGTGCAGGACATTGGTGAGGCCTCTTCTGGACTACTATGTCCATTTCTGGCCTCCCTGTCATATTATGAAGCTGGACAGGGTTCACAAAAGATTTACCAGGATGTTGCCAGGAATGGAACATGTGAGTTACAAAGAAAGGCTGGATAGGCTGGGGCATTTTTCACTCGAGCGAAGGAGGTTGAGAGGTGGCCTTACAGGTTTATAAAATCATGAAGAGTATAGATAGGTATAATGGTAGGTGTCTTTCCCCAAGGATGGGGGAGTTTCAAGACTACGGGGCATATTTTCAAAGTGAGGTGAAAGGTTTAAAAAGGATCAGGGGCAATTTATTTTACACAGAGAACAGGTCAGATGGGCCACTGGGCCAAGGAATGGCAGATGGAGTTTATGTGAAGTGTTGCATTTTGGTTAAACGAACCAGAACAGGACTTAAAACACTTGATGGTAGGGTCGTGGAGACTGTTTCCAAACAAAGAGACCGAGGGGTACAGGTGCATAGTTCCTTGAAATTGAAGTGTCAGGCAGACAGGGTAGTGAAGAAGGCTTTTGGCATGCTTGCCTTCATTGATCTAAACATTGTGTACAAGGATGGGAGGTGATGTTGTGACTGTTCAGGACATTGGTGAGGCCACTTTTAGAATACTGTGTACAATTCTGGTCACCCTTCTCTGGGAAAGATGTTGTAAAACTTAACAGTGCGCAGAAAGAATGTACAAGGATGTTGCTAGGGTTGGAGGGTTTGAGCTATAAGGAGAGGCTGAATAGGTTGGGGCTATTTTCTCTGGAGTATCAGAGACTGAGGGGTGACCTTATTTTGGGTTTATAAAATCATGAGGGGCATGGATAGGGTGAATAGCCAAGGTCTTTATCCTAAGGTGGGGGAGTCCAAAACTAGATGTCATCGATTTAAGATGAGAGGGGAAAGATTTAAAAGGAACCTGAGAGATAATTTTTTTACACCGAGGATGGTGAGTGTATGGAATGAGTTGCCAGAGGAAGTGGTGGATGCTGGTACAATTATAACATTTAAAAGGCATCTAGGTGTGTATATGAATAGGAAAGGTTTAGACGGATATGTGCCAAATGCTGGCAAATGGGAATTAGTCAGATTGGGATGCCTGGTCGGTGCGGATCAGACAACTGAAAGGTCTGTTTCCAATCTGTATGACTTTTATGCATTCACTTTTCCAGTCATCCTACTGTGTTTGGTGAAAAATGCCCTTTTTTGTCAATCCTATTATCTTATCACCTTGTTGAGAAGATTACTTTCACTTTCCAGCATTTAATGCCTTTTGGGAAGATTCATCTCCTTGTTTTCTGCCGTCTTGTTGCCCTCTGACAAACTGCCATCTCTTGCAGGCTCCTTAATGACTTTTTTGAAAAAATACATATTCTGTTTTTCAGGCATCTTAGTGTCTTCTAAAAACCCAAAAACTCTTCAGCCATCTTAGTGCCATTAGAGAAGATGTTCTTCCTGCCAACATAGACCTTTGGGAAACGTGTTAGCTTTCCAATTCCATTTTTTTTTGAGAAGCTATGCCCATTTTCAGTCACCTTAATGACTCATTGAGAAGATATGTGTTCTTCTTCGGGCGCCTTAATGACCTTTGTGATGATGTGCCCTTTCTCGATTAACCTGTTGAAGACTAGTCATGGCGGGAGGGGCCGAATAACCGTCGGGGTCACGTGGCGCTGTTTTGAAGTTGGGCCGTTACCTGGAAATGGGTTGGGGGCAGCTGGAGCCCGCGCTTCGCGCCGGTCCGCGCGGGCGCTGGGCGGCCACTTGATTGGCGCGCCGCCCGTCACATGACCGACGCGGCGGCAGCGCGTGACGTTGTTGGTCAGCCCCGCCCCTTCCAAGGGGGCTGCTTCCAGGGGCAATATAAGGCTGGACGGCGGCCAAGTTTGAGGAGACGCAGTTGGGGGTGTTGAGCGAGTAACTGCGAAGTGAACGTTGCGGTTGTAACAAAGTACCAAACAGAGGCACGCCACATGAAATGTAAAACCCTTGCTTTTCGCCTTTAGTGGGTTCTTTTTGGCTTTTACTGCCCCTGAAACTAAAGGCACCCAAGACCTCAATGGGTTGCCAGTCTGTGTAGGGTCAAAGATCAACCTCTCAGACACCCGTTGGCTCAGAGAGGACGCCAACGCAGGGTTTATTTTCTGACTGTAAGTCAGCATCGTTGAGCTTTGAACATTAATCCTTAAAAGGCAACCGAGGAAGTTGTGACCGAAAGCCAGTGAGGAACATTGAGGCTGGATGGCATGTTGAAAGGTGGTGGTAAATGGTTTGGTGGCTAGCACTGCCAGTGCCGGGCACCCGGGTTTGCTTCCAGCCTCGGGTAACAGTCTATGTGGACTTTGCACATCCTCCCCGTGTCTGTGCGGGTTTCTTTCCACTGGCCAATGATGTGCAGGTCAGGGTGGATTAGCCAAAGTAAATGTGGTGTTATTGGGGGTAGAGTGGGTGGACTGGGTCTGGATGGGATGCTTTTTGGAGGGTAGGTGCAGACTTGATGGGGTGAATGGCCTTTTTCTGCACTCTAGGGATTCTTTAACAGTCCCAGAACACTGCAGGTCCAGGTAGGATGGATAAACAGGTGCAATGCGTGCACACTCTCTCTATCATGGACAAAATCATAGTTGTACATCCTGTGTAGGGGGAGGACTGCTAATTTAATGGCGAATTGACCAGGTGACCTTTGCTGCAGGTAACCTGGGCAGGGAATGCAGGACCCCTCAGATGTCTGACTCGCTGCGACGTTCTCCGTTCTGGATATCGGCAGTCGGCCCTTCGAAGGAGTTCAGCAGGAGCCAAGCCTGTGGCAGCCTCGACATAGCCCAGTTGTGCAGGGGAGGAGGATGAAGATTGGGAAGGCAGTACCGTTGGGGGGATTCTGTGGTTGCAGAGACAAGGTGAACTGGGAGAGAATATTAGGAAGTAATGCCACAGTGTAGAAATGAATACTTTGCATCTGTCTTTACCTACAAGGCAAATACTACCTAGGCCATAGTGATAGAGGTGCAAAGTCAGAAAGGTTTAAAATTGACAAGGAGGAGCTTGTTGGTACTTAAAGTTGATGAGACGCCCGGACTGGATGAGATGCATCCAAGGATATTGAAGGAAGTGAGAGTGGAATTTTAGAGGCAATGGTAATAATACCTTCATCTTCCTTTGATTTCACGTTCATGTCAGAGGACTGGAAAATTGCAAACGTTACATTGTTGCTTAAATAAGATTGTATGGATATCCTCATCAACTACATATCAGTCAGCTTAACTTTGGTGGAGAATCTTCTGGAAATAATTTTTCTGGCAAGAATTAATAGTCACATGGCAAAACATGCATTGATTCAGAAAAGTCAGAATGGAACATTTTCTGTCTAGCTGTTGGAATTTTTCAAACAAATAATGTTGAGGAGGATGTTGATGCAGTGTATACGAACTTTCAAAAGGTGTAAGACTCATAAGACTTGAGGACATCTCTAGCACAATGAATAAAAAAGGACAGCCACTACGTAGGAACCAAATTGGCTGAGGGAGATGAAACAGTGTAGTGATTGAATGTTTGTAGTTGAATTTCTTTGTGATTGGGACCCTTACTTTTCCTGATATGTATTAATGATCTAGATCTTGGTGTGCAAAGGGCAATTTCAGAATTTGTGAATGGCACAAATTTGGAAACATTGTAAAAGTGTGAAGAAGTCAACATGAGAATTCAAAAGGACATGACAAACTGGTGCAGTGGGCAATTAGGTATTTGAAGTTCAATATGGAGATATGTGAGGTGATGTACTTTGCTGTGAAGAACTTGGAGAGACAGTATAAAATAAAACTTGATAATCTAAAGGGCTTTCAGGAGCAGAGGACCCCGGGTGTATGTTTGTAAGTCATTACCTGTGACAGGTCAAGTAGAGAGAGCTGTTAATAAAACATACAGTATTGTAGGCTTCATTAATAGGGCTATAGAATATAAAAGTAGGAAAGTTATGATTGGACACTGTTTAGACCTCAGCTAGAGTTTTGTGTACAGTCTTGAATACCACATTGTAGGAAGGATGTGAACGCATTAGAGTGCAGAAGAGGTTTCTGAGAGTAGTTCCAGGGATGATAAACTTCAGTTGTGAGGGAAAATTGGAGAAGTTGGGGCTACCTTTCTTGGAAAAGTGATGGCATTGGGGAGATGGATGGAAGTTTAAAATTGTGAAGGGTGACCACAGAGTGAATAGGGAGAAACTGTTGGCATTCATAAATAGATAAAGAACTAGAGGGCATAGTTGAAAGTGTTTTGCTAAAGATGTGGAAAAAAAGGAGCTACTTGGGTCTGGAATATACTTCTTGGAAGTGTGGTGAAGGTAGGTTTGGCTGAGGCATTCAAGAGAGCATTGGATGATTAGTTAAAAAAAACAATATGCTGATTTATTGGGAAATGGCAGAAATTTGACAGAGTTGCTGTGCATTTCAATAATACCCCCGTCATTCTGCTAAACTACAATGAGTAGACAGTAGTAGACAGCCTCATTCCAGAAATCAGCTTAGTGTACCTTCTTGGAACTGTCTCCAATGCAAATATAACCCTGTCTTAAATAAGGAGACCAATATTGCTTGTAGACTTTAGTAAGTGAAGCAAAAAGATTCACTCCAGTAGGTTAGACTGAATTTGGAAGCAAGTTAAAACCGATGACCTAGCAATGTCATGACACATCTTCCCTCATTCTTTTTATTCTGAATTCTCTATAATACAGGACACCAGATCTCTTACCCCTCAAATATTCAATACTAGAAAACCTCAGGACAAGGACAAACAAGGCAACAAGATACAATGAGATTTTTATTGATAGTACCCGTTCTCTACAATATCATTCTAAGAGGTAAGAATTCCTGATAATTAATCAATTAGGGATATCACTGCTTTGCTTTGTAAGATTATTAGTTGGAGAAAAGATAGAATTTCTGTTTTCAAGGTATTCATCTATTGTGATCTGACTTAGAGACCAAACAGAGACCAGCTCAAACACTGTTTGACATCTGGAGATAGGGTGAATGGACTTTTAAAAAAATATTGTTGATTGTTTTTGAATGTGGTGGGGATTGTCTCCAGTGCTGTGCTAGGATTTATGAAAACATGGATAGAATTTTTAGAGCAGATTAATGCTTGTGGTTTGACCTGAAGCCCTGAACCGGTGACAAGACTGAAAACCCAGGCTGGCACATACAGCACCAATACTGAGATGGTGTTATACTGCTGGAGACGCCATCATCCAAATCTAGTCCCTGACTGCCTTTTCCAATGGATATAAAAGATCCCCCAGTCACCATTTTGAATAATGAGGTCTGGTGAGGCTGCTGTCCCTCATCCTTTACCCGTCTTTTGGGAATCAGTCCCTCAACCAACGTCAGCAAAAAGCAGATGATCCGGTTGTTATCATATTGTTGTTACTGGGATCTTGTCACCCCTCCTATTATTACATACCTTACTGCTTCATTGGCTGATAATAATTGTGATGAGCCAGAGAGAATCATTGAGTTTAAAAAGGATAAGAGCAAGATCCCAGGTATTCAAATATCTATTATTACTGACGTAATAGAGCAGGTTTGTAAGAAATATGTGACAATTACTAATTATCAGTAATGTCAAACTTTTGGGATGAATATTTAAGTTAGGTATATACAATATAAATGCATGCAGAGTGCACTCAGTGGAATGTATACCTTCAGTTAATGTTAATGCAGTTATACAGCTCTTTAGAAATTCTTCCCTGTCAGGGTCATTTTCTCTAACTACAAAAGTGGAAAAATAATCTGTTTATTTAGAGTTTCCATCTCACTAGGGAGTTTCAGGCTACATTATATCCATTAACCTGTTCTGAAAACACTGCTCATATTTTGACAGCTCTTAACAAATTCCACACAACAGTTGAGAGAGTCGACATGCTATTCGAAAACAACCAATAAATAGTTGTTTTTGAAATTTTTTTAAAAAGCTACATACTAAAACAAAGTTAATTCACTCTGTCTCCAAATATTAACAGATCATTTTAAAATATCCATGATCTGGACCCACACCTTTATCAAAACTAATCAGTTATTCTTGGGACTGTACCCTATCTGTGTAGCAGTCTTTTTGAGATTTTCTTTTATTTAGACAAATATGAAAATATTACCACTTCCTACCACCAGTGCCGAGCATAATTCAGGTAACTGGAATGGAGGAGTATCTCTCCCCAGGATGTTGGAAATGACTTTTATCTGTTTCCTGATGTCACTAAATTAAAAGCAGATTTTGGAGCTTCGAAATGTTAATTGGCTGTGGTATTTCCTACATTGTAATTATGCCTCAGAATGTACGTAATTAAGCAAAGAGCTTTTGTGCACCATGAAGTTGTGAAAGGTGATTTTGAAATTCAGGATAACAAAGTGTGAAGCTGGTTGAACACAGCAGGCCAAGCAGCATCTTAGGAGCACAAAAGCTAACATTTCAGGCCGAGACCCTTCATCAGAGAGGGGGACGGGGAGAGGGTTCTGAAATAAATAGGGAGAGAGGGGGAGACGGACTGAAGATGGATAGAGGAGAAGATAGGTGGAGAGGAGAGTATAGGTGGGGAGGTAGGGAGGGGATAGGGTTAGTGAGAAGGAAATGGAGGTGTGGCTTGAGGCGGGAGGAGGGGACAGGTGAGAGGAAGAACGGGTTAGGCAGGCAGGGTCGAGCTGGGCTGGTTTTGGGATGCTGGGGGGGGGGGGGTGGGGGAGGGAAGATTTTGAAGCTTATGAAATCCACATTGATACCATTGGGCTGCAGGGTTCCCAAGTGGAATGTGAGTTGCTGTTCCTCAACCTTCGGGTGGCATTGTTGTGGCACTGCAGGAGGCCCAGGATGGACATGTCGTCTAAGGAATGCAAGGGGGAGTTGAAATGGTTCACGACTGGGAGGTGCAGTTGTTTACTGCGAACCGAATATAGGTGTTCTGCAAAGCGGTCCCCAAGCCACACCGGGTGCAGTATACCACATTGGCGGATGTGCAGGTGAACATCTGCTTATTGTGGGAAGTCATGTTGGGACCTGGGATGGGTGTGAGGGAGGAGGTGTGGGGGCAAGTGTAGAACTTCCTGCGGTTGCAGGGGAAAGTGCCAGGTGTGGTGGGGTTGGAGGGGAGTGTGGAGCGGACACGGGAGTCACAGAGAGTGCTCCCTCCGGAAGGCAGACAAGGGTGGGGTTGGAAAAATGCCTTTGGTGGGGTCGGATTGTAGATGTTGGAAGTGTTGGAGGATGATGCGTTGTATCCGGAGGTTGGTGGGTGATATGTGAGGACGAGGGGGATTCTCTTTTGGCGGTCATTGCGGGGACGGCGTGTGAGGGATGAGGTGCAGGAAATGCGGGAGACACGGTTGAGGGTGTTCTCGACCGCTGCGAGGGGTCGGGGGGGAGGCAGGGGGAAGTTGCGGTCCTTGAAAAACGAGGACATTTGGACTGCACGGGAGTGGAATGCCTCATTCTGAGAGCAGATGCGGTGGAGGCGAAGGAATTGGGAATAGGCGATGGAATTTTTGCAGGAAGGTTGGTGGGAGGAGGTAAATTCCAGGTGGCTGTGGGAGTCAGTGGGCTTGAAATGGATATCAGTGTGTAGGTGGTAGCCTGAGATGGAGACAGAAAAGTCCAGGAAGGTGACGCATGTGTTTGAGATGGTCCAGGTGAACTTAAGGATGGGGTGGAAGGTGTTGGTGAAGTGGACGAAGTGTTCGAGCTCCTCTTGGGAGCATGAGGTGGTGCTGATACATGAAATTCACATTGTTTCTTTCATCACTGCTGGTTAAATTACTAATGACAGATGTGCACTTATTAAGTTCTTCTAGGTTAGAGTTTGTACAGCGCGGACCCCTAAACTGGCAGCAAAAGTAATCACGCCTGAAGTTGTGAGGACTTTGGGTCACCCAATATTTGAGGTCATTGGGGAAATCATCCATCTGTTACAGTTTCACATATGTGATCCCTTTCAACATAACCACTAACAATTCTGCTTTACTGTAGTATTTTCACTCCAATGCAAGAGTTGTCAGCATAAACCTGATGTCCAATGTGAAGTCATTGAATGCCACAGTCCAGATGTCTGTACAACCTCATTATCAATCGTGGATAATGGTAAGGAAACAAATCTTTCATGATAGAATAATACATTGCATGGAACCTACAGCCTAGAAACACGCTACCTGTACTGGTCCGTAATGATTCATGCTGGTGTTTGTGCTTCACACAAGCTTACACCCACCCACTCATATCAAATCTCCATCTCCATCAGTTCCTTTCTCCCTTGTGTTTATCCAGCTTCCTCCTGTGATACAGCGCCATGACTTGACCAGTCTCTGTGGGAGCGAGTTCCACATTCTCCCCAGTTTCTGGGTAAAGAGGTTTCTGTTGAATTCTGATTGGATTTGTTAATGACAGTCTTATGTCAATGGCACAAAGTTTTGGTTTTGCCCGCAAGTAGGAATTTCATCTTTTCAGCTACACTGCCAAAACTCCTTTTGTAATTCTAAGGACTTCTATCAAATCAGTCCTTAAATCTGATTTCTTGTTGGATATTGCTGAGTAAGCACCTTTCGTATACTAAATATTCCCAAGGTTCTTCAAGGCAACATTGTAAAACAAAGTATGATAACATGCCCTGTGAAGGTATTATAACAAATGTTCAAGTTAGCCCAAGAGGTAGTTTTTAAGTGTTGAAATGGATGAAGTTCAAGCAAATAGGTTGAAGGGGGAGTGCCAGAGCGTAGACCCAGAGTAGGCGCAGAGTGCAGCCATAATCATAGAGTCATACAGTACAGAAACAGACCCTTCAGTCCAACCAGTCCATGCCGAACATAATTCCAAACTTAACTAGTCCCACCTGCATGATCCTGGTCCATACCACTTTCCTGTTCATGTACATATCCAAATGTCTTTTAAATGTTGGAATTGTACCCATATCCCACCACTTCCTCTGAAAATTCATTCCATATGCAAGTCACTGTGTAAAATATTTGACTCCATGTACTTTTTAAATTTCTAAGATAACAAAGTGTGAAGCTGGATGAACACAGCAGGCCAAGCAGCATCTCAGGAGCACAAAAGCTGACGTTTTGGGCCTAGACCCTTCATCAGAGAGGGGGATGGGGAGAGGGAACTGGAATAAATAGGGAGAGAGGGGGAGGCGGACCGAAGATGGAGAGAAAACAAGATAGGTGGAGAGGAGAGTATAGGTGGGGAGGTAGGGGGGGGATAGGTCAGTCCAGGGAAGATGGACAGGTCAAGGAGGCGGGATGAGGTGGTAGGTAGGAAATGGAGGTGTGGCTTGAGGTGGGAGGAAGGGATGTGTGAGAGGAAGAACAGGTTAGGGAAGCAGAGACAAGCTGGGCTGGTTTTGGGATGCAGTGGGGGAAGGGGACGAGCTGGGCTGGTTTTGTGATGCAGTGGGGGGAAGGGACGAACTGGGCTGGTTTTGGGATGCGGTGGGGGAAGTGTCGCCCCCAGATGATCCCCCTCGTTCTCACATACCACCCCACCAACCTCCGACACTTCCGCCATCTACAGTCCGACTCCACCACCCAAGCTATTTTTCCATCCCCACCCTTGTCTGCCTTCCGGAGAGACCACTCTCTCCGTGACTCCCTTGTCCGCTCCACACTGCCCTCCAAACCCACCACACCCGGCACCTTCCCCGCAACCGCAGGAAGTGCTACACTTGCCCCCACACCTCCTCCCTCACCCCCATCCCAGGCCCCAAGATGATATTCCATATCAAGCAGATGTTCACTTGCACATCTGCCAATGTGGTATATTGTATCCATTGCACCCGGTGTAACTTCCTCTACATTAGGGAAAACAAGCGGAGGCTTGGGGACTGCTTTGCAGAACACCTCCGCTCGGTTCGCAACAAACAACTGCACCTCCCAGTCGCAAACCATTTCCACTCCCCCTTCCATTCTTTAGATGACATGTCCATCGTGGGCCTCCTGCAGTGCCACAATGATGCCACCTGAAGGTTGCAGGAACAGCAACTCATATTCCGCTTGGGAACCCTGCAGCCCAATGGTATCAATGTGGACTTCACAAGCTTCAAAATCTCCCCTTCCCCACTGCATCCCAAAACCAGCCCAGTTCTTTCCCTCCCCCCACTGCATCACAAAACCAGCCCAGCTTGTCCCCTCCCCCCAATGCATCCCAAAACCAGCCAAGCCTGTCTCTGCTTCCCTAACCTGTTCTTCCTCTCACCCATCCCTTCCTCCCACCTCAACCCGCACCTCCATTTCCTACCTACCACCTCATTTCGCCTCCTTGACCTGTCCATCTTCCCTGGACTGACCTATCCCCTCCCTACATCCTCACCTATATTCTCCTCTCTACCTATCTTGTTTTCTCTCCATCTTCGGCCTGCCTCCCTTTCTCTCCCTATTTATTCCAGTTCCCTCTCCCCATCCCCCTCTCTGATGAAGTCTAGGCCCGAAACGTCAGCTTTTGTGCTCCTGAGATGCTGCTTGGCCTGCTGTGTTCATCCAGCTTCACACTTTGTTAATCTGAGAGGAGAGTTGAGTTTTTCGCCTGTGGGTGCTGGGAGTCTGAACTCCCTGTCTGAAAGGGTAGTTGAGTCAGAAACTCTCTTTTCCGTTAAACAGTATTCAACAATTCTGCAGTAATTGGCCAAGTTGAATTTGTCCTGTTTTTTGTTTAAAGGCTGGCCCTGGGCAATTTTTCACATGTCAGGTAGATGCCAGTGTTGAAGCTGTACTGGAACTGTTTGACTGGGCGGGGGAGAGCACAGTATATTCTGGGGAGGGAAAAAATCTTTAGGACTGTTTTAAGAATGTTGTCAGAGGCCATAGCCTTTGCAGTAACTAGCTCCTCCAGCCGTTTTTTGACATCATGTGGAATGAATTAGATTTTCTAATGACTAATATCAGTCATGCTGGGGACCCCCACAGAGGCCAAGATAGATCATCCACTCAGTATGTCTGCCTGAAGACTGTTGAAAATGGTTCAGCCTGGTCTTTTACATTGATGTGCTGAAATCTCCTGTTATTGAGAATGAGTATATTTGTGGAGGTTCCTGTATCAATGAGTTGTTTAATTGTCCACCTTCATTCACACCGAGGTGTGGCAGAAGTGCCGAGCTTAAATCTGATCCATTGTCTGTGGAACTGCTTAGCTCTGTCTATCACTTGCTGCTTATACTGTTTGGTACACAAGTAGCCCTGCTTTGTAACTTCATCAGGTTGACGCCTTGTTTTAGGTTTGCCTGATGTTGCTCCTGGCATGCCCATCTGTACTCTTAATTGATCAGGGTCAATCCCCTAGCTTGATGGTAGTGGTAGAGCAGGGGATATGATGGGTTGTGAAGTTAAAGATTACATTGGCATAAAATTCTGCTGTTGCTCATGGTCCACAGCATCTCCTGGATACCTAGCCTGAATTGCTAGATCTGTTCAAAGTCTGTTCCATTTTGCACAGTGTTAATGCCACACAACATACCAGAGGGTATTCTCAATGTGAAGACAGGACTTAGTCTCTGGATAGATGTTACATTTTATTTTTGCCCTTCGGTTACTGTAGTGGTCAGACATTGAACATATGTTGGTATTAATACACTTTTAACAAAAGAACCTCAGTTTATTATACAGTAGAAAAAGAAACCAAACCACATGACTACTTTTCTCAGGCAATATCCTTTACAGGCACTCAACCCAAATGAAATATCACTTTTACAAAATCTGTAACACTTCGTAACTCAACTGACCCCATTGTAAGCTTTTCCTTTTGGTGATTTTCTACACATTCTCCAGAGGCACAACAATATTGTTTAACACACTACATTTTTCTCACTGAATCTTAATAGTAGATTTTTACTAACTCCTTTTCTTGTTCTGCTTTTTAAAAAAAACTAACGGCTTCATTCTGGTCTGAAGACTCCCACAAACTCACTGTCCTCTTCATATAAAACCTTTCCTTCTGAACTCTCACTGCTCATGCCCTGACCATTTCCCACCCCCCTGCAGATTATAAAATTCAACATAGTACATTTTCAGCAAATAAATCCCCCATGCATTTTGTTTGACTAAAATCAATTCTTAGATTGGCTGTTTTAACTTCACAATTCAAAAATGACTGACTTTTTAAACACAAATTAAACCTTTACAGAACTAAAATCTGAAATCCATTTAAGATCCAATTTAAAAAAAAATCATCCTCCCTTGGGCAGCACTGTGTCCCAGTTGTTTGCACAGTGCCAGAGGCAGGAGTTCAATACCAGCCTTGGGTGACAGTCTGTCTGGAGTTTGGACATTCTCCCTGTGTCTGTGTGGGTTTCCTCCCACTGTCCAAAGCATGTTAGGTGGATTAGTCACACTGAGCTAACCAATAGCTTCCAGGGATGTGCAGAGCAGGTGGATTATCCATGGGAAATGTGGGATTACGGGGCTAGGGTGGAGGGCTGGCACTGGATCTGGGTGGGATGCTCTTTGAAGGATAGATGAAGACCCGAGGGGCTGAATAGCCTCTTTGCACACTGTCAAGATTATATGATTATGATTGAGATAAGAATGATGAGAGTGTGTACGACAAAGCTCATATTCTAGACTTTATTAATATGGACTTAAGGCACAAGAGCAAGGATTAGATTAGATTAGTTTCCCTACAGTGTAGAAACGGGCCCTTCGGCCCAACAAGTCCACACTTCCCCTTGAAGAATCTCACCCAGACCCATCCCCCTATAACCCACACACCCCTGAACACTATGGACAATTTAGCATGGCCGATCCACCTAACCCGCACATCTTTGGACTGTTGGAGGAAACCGGAGCACTCGGAGGAAACCCACACAGACCCGGGGAGAATGTGCAAACTCCACACAGACAGTTCCCCGAGGCTGGAATCGAACCTGGGTCCCTGGGGCTGTGAGGCTACAGTGCTAACCACTGAGCCACCGTGCATAAGACACTGGGTTCACCTCAATTGGATTTTTGTCTGGTTCTGGGTGCCACATCTTAGAAAGGATATGAAGGCATTAGAGAGAATGGGGGACAGTTGGACTTCCTTCAAAGAAGAGTGAGGAGAGATTTGATTGAAGTATTGAAAACCACAAGGAGCCTGGAGAAATTATTCTCACTGGTGAAATAATTGAGAATGAGAGGGCACATATTTAACGTAATTAGTAAGAGAAGCAAAAGCGATGTGAGAAGAAGCTTTTACATGCAACAGTTTGAGGGTTATGAATGCACTACTTGAGATTGTTTTAGAGACAATTTGAATTGTATCATTCCCAGTGTGCCGAATGGCTTCCTTCTTTGCTCTAACAAATTCTGTGATTCTGTGACTTTTTTGTCAATTTTTTTGCCAAGGTTGATTATTAATAACAGGCACTCATTTTTCTTCTCCAGTTTCATATGTTGAGAGGTCTTGTGAGTACGGGTCGCACTGTGGTGTATCCTTAAACACGGGTGGCATAAAGCAGAGTTTCATATGCTGCAAAACTGACCTATGCAACAAACACACCTTGCCAGGTAATACCGCTCTCCTCCAACGCAATTAGAATGGCTGTGTTGAACGTGGGAGGACTGTAGCACTTTAGCCTCTTGAGCCTGAAATCATGGGTTGAAGCTCCAAGCCTGAGACTTGAACTGTCATTCCAGGTCAGCACTTGCTGCGTGTACTTTGTAGGTGCTACATTTTGGATGTGACTTTTGTCACAGGGCATAAGAGCCCACCACTGCTCTCTGAACACACTACTCCTCACCATCTCTCCACTGCCCAACTCCACCTGCAACCAGTACTTTGAGGAAGGTGTTGAAAAGAGTGTCCTCGGACTAATATTTGTCTCAAAGGCAAGAATATTTTAAAGTGAAGAACTAGGCACCACTGCTCAATTAAATCATGGCTGCACTGATTGTAGCTTTACTTTCCTGCCAATCCCCAAAGACTGTTGATCCCTTGAGTCAACCTGTATGTACTGCAAGCCATTAAGGAGGCAAATGATGTGTTGACATGTCTTACACAAGGCTTTGGCTAAGAGGATATCTTACTGCAACTATACACAGCCTTGGTGAGACCAAGGTCCAAAAACAGAATAAAGCAAGGGGCATTTAGGTATGAGATGAGGAAGGCATCGTACAGTCCAATCTTTGGAATTCTGTGCCCAGAGACTAATAGAAATTCAGTTCTTGATTATGTTCAAGATTGAGATTGATGAATTACTGTGAACACCAAGAGATGCAAAGACGATGTGGAAAAATGGTATTAAAGGAGAAGATCAGCCATGATTCTGTTAAGTGATGGAATGGACTATCTGGGTAAAAAGGCCTACTCTTGCCCTAATTCTCATGTTCATATGTTGTCTAAACTTTCACCATGCAGCAATACCCCTTGTGAAATGAAGCAATACCAGTAAAACAGATTATTTGCAATATGAGAGATCTTGCTACACACAACTCGGTTGCCAACATTTTGGCACCACATTCGTCGCAGAGCTACTGACTGGGAGAAGTTTATTCATATACAGAGGGGCCCACTTTGGTCCCACTACTTGAGAGTCAGAAATAAGAAAGCACTGCACTCACACTGTCAGTACTGAGACAGCATTAAAACATAGAGTCACTGCTGAGGGAGCCCTGCACTGTTGGAGGCTGACTGTTAAGGGAATACTGCCCTGTCAATAGTCAGTGCTGAGGAGGTGTTGTACTATCAGAGGGCTAGTGCTGAGGGAGAGCCACTATGTCACAAGGTTTGTCCTGAGGGAGTGCTGCACTGCCAGTGTTAGCAATAAGACACTGATGCACCTTCACAGGGTCTATGTTGTGGATGCACTACAATGTTAGAGGGTTCGTACTGAAGGTATTTTCAAGTTTCGGAGGGTCACTACTGAGGAAGCTGTATACCTTTGAGACTCAGTGCAGAGAGCGTGCTGCACTGTTGGATGGTCAATACTGAAGCGGGGGCAGTATTGAGAGTGTGCTGCACTGTTGGCTGGTCAGTACTAAAGGAAGGTCAGTGTTCAAAGGGTGTTGCATCGTTGGAGAGTCACTTATGAGGGACAGCTGGGCTGTCAGTGTGCTAGTCTTGAATTGCCACCACACAGTTGGAAGCAAGCATTGAGGTAGTAATGCACATTCAGGTGGTCCATGCTGACGTACTGCCTGACTGTTGGAAGGTCATTACAGAGGCAGTGTTGCACTGTTAATGTCTATTGTGTTTGCATTACAGCTGTGACTACTGTTTGAAATATTGACTCTCTCTGACTTGTGCTGGAAACTGCTTTGGAATGTCCTGAGGTTGCTATAGCTGCTGTAGAACTGTTAAGTATTTCTTTTGGTTTTGAATGGAACTGTGTAAGTCACAACATTGATACTGGACTGATTAATAACAGAGAGTAAAAATGGCGTGGAATGCTATGGATGTACTGAAGCCAGTTGCCGTGATGATTTCAAGAAAATTGAATGCACTTCTAATCAGGAATATTGTGCCTCAGGTTACTTCAAAGGATCATTTGATCGTAAGTACTCCTCCTAAACTTACTATTATTCACAAAATTGCCTTGTGATTTAGCAAACATGCGATTGTTTCAATATTGTATTGTATGAGAGCACACTCTCCAAGAATAAAGCACATTTTCCCATGAAGCGATCCCCCCTATCTCTGGTTTCTCCTCCAGTCCCCTCAACCTTTCGATTTCTTTAACTTTCTGAACCAGTAAGGTTGTCTTTCTTTATAACCTCCACCATCTCTCGCAGTCCTCCCCATCCCTGTAATTTTCTCTAGCCGTCCCTATCTTTGTAATGTCTGCAACCCTGAAA
This sequence comes from Stegostoma tigrinum, assembly GCF_030684315.1. Classification (NCBI taxonomy): domain Eukaryota; kingdom Metazoa; phylum Chordata; class Chondrichthyes; order Orectolobiformes; family Stegostomatidae; genus Stegostoma; species Stegostoma tigrinum. The sequence continues at coordinate 4,883,914 of NC_081394.1, read as the reverse complement.
ATGCTCCCTACCTCTAACTTGCAGCTTCTCCAACAGGCCTCCCTATCACTCGAGCCTGCTGCAACCCTCCCCATCTCTGCCAACTCCTCTAGCCCCTAAAGCTGCCATAGTCATAAAGGACTGCTCTCATTAGAGAGACAGCGAGAGCAAGATGACTAGTGATGGTTAATCTGGGAGTCCCAGCACCTTAGGTCAGGGAAAAGGTTGAGAATCCTTAATGGTAGCCTCAGCTAGTGCAAGAATTGAAACCACACACTTAGCATCACTTTGCATCATAAACCAGCAGATCCAACTGAACTAGCCTCGAGCCCTTACAATCCCCACTGTCTCTGTAACCTCCTCCAGCCCTATTCATTCCTTCACCCCTCCCAATTTCTGTAACCTCTTCCAGCCCCTAGAAACCCCTCAATATCTGTAACCTCCTCCAACCCTTATAACCTTGCCAATCTCTCTCACCACCTCTGGCATTTACAATCTTCCCAATCTCTGTCACCTCATCTAGCCCCTGCCTCTCGCTATCTCTGTAATCCCCTCCAGCCCCTACACCCTTCACAATCTCTATCCTACTTCAGCCCCTGCAACTCTCAATATACCTTCCTCCAGCCCCTACAATCCTCAATTACCCTGTAACCTCCTTCTTACACCTTCTCCTATCTGTGTAACCTACTGTAGCTCCTATAACTCCACTATCTCAGTAACCTTCTCCAGGCCCAAATCCATTCCTTCTCTGTGACCTCAAATATCATCACAGAACCAGAGAACTCATTCAGTCCCCTCCTCAGGACTCTTGCATAGGAACAGCAGGAGGTCAGTCAGCCCCTTGACCCTGTTACACAGGCAAAAGAAGAGGCCATTCAGCCGTTTGAGCCTAATCTACCATCCAATCTCCTGTTGGTTTTGTAACACTTAACCTCTATATCCAACAAAATCTCTCCATCTTGCTTTTGACCTTCCCATTTGATCTGTCTCCGTGATGTTATCAGGAGAGAAATACAGATTTCTTCTCTGTCTTTGTATGAAGAAATGCCTGCTACTTTATCCAGTGTAATATTTTCCTAATCCTTTCTCATTTTTAAGGGTTTTCCCCATTGCTTTGGGATTTAGCCCGAAATAAGTCAGCAAGAGAAAATCTGGGTATGTTATCTAAATCTCACTGCTATTTTTTTAAATGGAAGTATTCCCTTATTTCTATAGTGACAAAGTGTAGAATATATTGATGGCCTTCACAGTGAGGCCTTGTCATAATTTGTAGCCCTGACTGCATTAATCTTTCAGATGTTCAAAAGGGTGAAACTCATTTTCCGTTTCGAGGCTGTGTGAGTACGGAGGTTTGTGGGCTTCCTTTTCCATTTCTGGAAATCAACTGCTGCTGTGGAAACTTGTGCAACAGGAGCACCAGCGCACAGCACCACGTGCTGCTCCTCCTGGTGACAGGACTCCTTCCTTCCCTCAGGATGCCCCTGTAGGTGGAAATCTGAAAGACTGCAGGCTTCGAATGGCCAAATGAAATCCTACCAGGAGGACCTGGTCTGAAAACCTTTCCAAAGGAAGTGAAGACTGAGGAAAGATCTTACTCACTGTCTTTTAGGACCTTACTTCGTACCACAGTGATTTCACACCCAATGTGGGCACTTCCAAACCAAAACTTGTACTGGCGGAGACATGACAGCCAACTTTCACAAAGAAAGCTACGAGAAATAAGGTAATTGTCTGCTTTCGTTGATGCTGGCTGAATATTTACCACAGAGAACTACACCCTGTTGTATCCAAATCATGGACATAGGATCTTTCACATTCATGTGAGAGGAGGACAATGCAGCAGTCTGTTGTTTCATTTAAAATAAAGGACCTCCGACAGTGCACTGTTGCCTCAATGACGACTCTGACAATGCTGTCCACCGCCCTCCCCCCACCACCTCTGTAACAACTGTATGGCAGCGCAGTGCTCCTTTAGTCCTGTGCCTCTGACAGTGCAAGGGTCCCTCTATGCTGACCCTCGGAAAGTATAGCGCTCCCTCGGTACCGCCTCTTTGACAGCACAAAAGCTCCAACTTCCAGCACCTCCGGTGCTTCCGTCTTACAAACTGACTCTCCAATTGTGCAAGCACTCCCTTCCAACAGATCCTCAGCCATTGCAGGATCTTGCTGTGTGTAAATCAGCTGCCACAATTCATACATTATAAGAGTTCATCTTCAAAAGAAAATTCTAATTGCTTGTGAACTGGTTGATCACCCTGAGGATGGTTTAAGGTGCTCTAGACTTTTGCTTTCTGGGGACATGTTTGGAGGTGCAGTGATGTATTTGTGACTCGCCAACCCTCTTCACGCTGCCGATCTGAGAGGGCATGACATTGGCTGGTGGCCCTTGTAGGACAGTTGCAAGCTGTACAAGATTTTCCTCGGTGACCGTGTGCCATTTAATCCATTCAGCTCACTGTTACACGTGAGACCTCCAGCTTGGCCAATTAAATTGGCGTTAAAATAGCATTTGTCTTTTTATCCATAGGTTTTCCACGGAGATTGTTGCAGGATTTCTCTAGGTTTGACCACACACTGGTGAAATAACACTCTTTGTACCATTTGGAAACAGCAATTGCTTTATAACTTTTGAGTCTGTGTATAGACTTGAAACTTCAAATGTGAATTTGGTGCTTTACACACAAGGTATTTTGGAAATGAAATGAGTTGTTTACCATTGGCTGTGCTGCATTCCTTTGGGACTGATCTCTACATGTTGTGATTGAATGGTATCACTTTATCCCGTTCAATACTTTGTGAACATATTGAAACTGCGTTGAGATTTAATTCCTTCCTCGAGATAAGTTCACATCTGCATTGGTCTCTGTAGGAATTTCTAAAGAGAATTGGCAACATTCTCAAACAGAAATAATGATATGAGGAAAGGGTGGGCTGAAAAGTTTTTCCAAGAGCGAGCAATGTACAGAAATGTTGGCATTTATTGCAAATGGGGTGGAGTGTCCATGAATTCTCGCTGCATCTGTACAGGGTCTTAGTGACACTGGACTCCTGCTGAGTGAGGTACTGAGTACAGTTCTGTACACCTTACTTCAGAAAGGATTGCTTTTGAAACAGCTCAGAGTAGCTTTTCCTGACTGATTCCTGACATGAGGGTTTTACCTTTTAGGGAAAGTGTACAGCTTGAGCCGAGACACATTGGAATTCAGAAGTATGTGAGGTAATCGTATTGAAATGTCATGGATCCTGTGGGGACTGATTGACAGGATAAATGCTGATTTCTTGACAAGGAGACATGAGTTTGCTCTTTCTCAATTGAAAATGTATCAGTGACTGTGACGGAGAGGGTTAGGCTGGTCTTGGGGCCACTATCTCGTGTCTTCAACAGGTTGCTCCTTCAGGACCTCATGAGCATAAATATGATGGGCAGTACTGCAATATAACCATCAGAGGGCAGCAAAACACTGTCTTCAAATACATCAAACTGAAACACCACCAGCCTTCAAGAGGGGGACAGTTTAACTCAGTTTGCTAGATGGATAGTTGGTAAGCAATGGGATGCTAACAGTATGGATTTGATTCCCACTCTGGCTGACTCTTTCTAAACCTGTCTCTGCATGAGGTGTGATGGTGGCCCTCGTTAAATTGCCACCAGGTGTTTTCCTCGCTCTAAAGGGAGAGTCACCCTATGAATTAGTGACAAAAACAGAAGCTGCTGGCAGGCCTCGTAGCATCTGTGAAGAGAAATCAGTTAACATTCCTCAGAACTAATCATAGGAAGATCTCAGAGGGGAGGGGGAAGGAGTAAATGATAGATGGGGATATACCCCAAAGAGAGAGAGAAGAACAGTTGGACAGACAAAGTAGTAAATAATGACCTGGCTAGGACAGTGAATAGTTGTTAATGCAGACTTCTAATAGCTAACTATAGGATTGTGTGTAATTGCAGACTGTGATAACAACGTGCTGCTTCACCTGGGAGGTATGTTTGGGCCCTTGGATACCGAGGAAGGAGGACGTAAGTGGGCAGGTGTTACCCCTATGGTGGTTGTAAGGGAAGGTGCCGTGGGGCGCTCAGGTGTGCATTGGGAGTAAGGAAAAGTGGACCAGAGTTTCTTGAAGGGAACAGTCCTTGCAGAAAACGGACAAGGGAGGGGAGGGGAATATGTTTCTGATGGTGGCTGAAATGGCGGCTGTTGATCCTCTGGACGTGGATGCTGGTGGGATGGTAGGTAAGGATAAGGGGAACTCTGTTGTTGAAGCGAGGGGGTGAGGGTGAAAGTGCGGGATATGGGTCGGACCCAGTTGAGAGCCCTGTTGGTGCTGGGGTTTCCTCATTCAAGGAGGAAGAAAGTGGACATTTCAGAGGCTCCCATGTCAAAGTTGGCATCCTCAGAACATACTTGATTGAGATGGAGGAATTGGGAGAATGGAATAGTTTTTTAAATGAAGCATAGTACGAGGATGTATAGTTCAGGTAGCTGTAGGAGTTGGTGCGTTTATTGTGTATATTAGTGGCTAGTCTATCCCCAGAAATGTGAATAGAGATGTTGAGGAAGGGAAGGAAGGAGTCAGAGATAGACCAGGTGAAAGTGAGGGCAGGGTGGAAATTGGAAACAAAATTGATGAACTTTTCCAATTCCAGATGAGGGAGTGAAGCAGCACTGATGATATCATCAATATATCGGAGAAAAAGTTGTGGAATAGGCACGAAATAGGTCTGGAACAACGAATGTTCCAAGTACCCCATTAAGAGACAGCTGCTGACAATGTGGCCTCTACGTTGGGAAGTGAAGCATAGTCTGGGTGACCGCTTCACAGAGCATCTATATTCTGCCCACAGAAATGACCCTGAGCTTCGGGTTCCCTGCCACTTTAACACACCACCTTATTCCCTGGCTAAAATCTCTGTCTCAGGCCTACTGCACTGTTTCAGTGAAGCTCAGTGCAAGCTAGAACAAAAACACCTCATTTTCTGCTTGGTTACCCTGCAGCCCTCCAGACTCAGTATCAATTTCAATCATGTTAGGGCCTAAACACACTCATGTCCTCGGCTCCAACCCCACACACCAGGCCCTGTTATTATGTAATCTGCCATTACACACCACCTATTGTTAGCCATTAACAGCTATTCACCTTCCTAGCTAGGTTGTTAGCAACTCATTTGTCCAACTGTTCTGTCTCTTTGGGCCCTATCCTTACCTACCCCTCCCACCGTATCTTCTGCATATAAACTGACATTTTCCTAGCTACTATCAGTTCAGAGGAAGGTCTGTGGACCTGACACGTTAACTGTGATTTCTCTTCACAGATGCTTCCAGACCTGGTGAGCTTTTCCAACAACTTCTGTTTTTGTTCCAGATTTGCAGCATCCGCAGTTCTTTTGGTTTTTATTCACAATGAGTTCGGGAATTTGATTTTATTGTCATGTGTATCCATGTGGCTTGAGCCACTATCACATGCGTTCAACAAATTGCTCCTTGAGGACCTTATGAACATAAATAGAACAGGGTAGTACTGCAATATGACAATCAGAGCGCAATGAAACAGTACCTTCAAGCATGTGGAACAGAAGTGCAGCTCATCATCAAGAGATACAGGAGTACAGTGAAAAGTGTACAAAGTCACAGCACTATCTTAGATACACAAGTGCATGGATACAGAATCTTGGGTATCAAGTAGAAAATAAATAAGTGAAAAGTTCAACGTTACAGCCCTTCTTAAGTAATTGGCCATGGGCCTGGATCCAGGCCTTCTACCCCAAAGCAGAGACCAACACCACCAGGAAGCAGTCAGCCAGCTGAAGTCCTTTTGCTGCACCTTCCCTTGCCAGCTTGTCTGTACTGACCACACAGCCGCCATAAGCCTGTACACAGCTGAAGCTGCTGCGTCACGCACTGGGCCTAAACTTCCGTCCGCCACCGGGGACAGGAGAAACAACTACATTGGACACCTTGCAACTGTCTGAGCCTCTCCAGAAGGTAAGGAAGGCTAAAGAAAGAGAACAAAGCAGAGAAGAAAGAAAAGAAATAAAGACCGATGGATCAGATGAGCCCCAGGGAAGCAATCTGCAGGCTGTTGGACTGCCAATTCCAGCTAAATGATCTGGTAAGTCTACGTTGACTTGAGTCACAGAAGTTCTTTTTGTGAAGCTTATTCTTCTTTGGTGTCTCTGGCCAAGCTGTCATTGATTGCATGTGAACTGAGTGGCTTGCTCAGCCATTGGAGAGGGCTGCTAAGAGTCAGCCACATTCATCTGGATTCACATACAGATAAGATTAGGAAGGATGGCACATTGCCTTCCCTAAATGTTGTTGGCAAACTGGACAAGTTTTCAGAACAGTCAGTGATAGTTTGGTGGTCACTGTGACTGAGCCTATTTTTTTCATAGAATCTCTACAGTGTGGAAACAGGCCCTTTGACCCAACAAATCCACACTGCCCCTCAGAGCATCCCACCCAGACCCATTCCCCCAATCTATATATCCCTGAACACTGTGGGCAATTTAGCACGGCCAATCCACCTAACTTGCACGTCTTTGGACTGTGGGAGGAAACCAGAACACCCAGAGGAAACCCACACAGACATGGGGAGAATGTGCAAACTCTACACAGAAAGACCCCCGAGGGTGGAATCAAACCCAGGTCCCTGGTGCTGTGAGGCAGCAACGCGAACCACTGAGCCACAGTGCCGCCCCAAATTTTAAATTACAGATTTATTCATTCCAACAGTTAGGGTGTAACCCTGTGTCTTCACAGCATTATCCTGCACCTCCAGAGTAGAATAGCCACCAGGCCATTCTCTCTTCCCTGTCTCCCCCACGGAATAGCATTCCCACCCCCACCCAAACCCATCATTCTCTCGGTTTCTGTTGTTCCTCCTCTCTTTTGATGTACTCTCAGCAATCAAGAAGGAGCTGACAGAGGAAGTGGTGGAGGCTGATACAATTACAACATTTAAAAGGCATCTGGACAGTTTCGAGTAGGCAGGGTTTAGAGGGACACGTGCCAAATGCTGGCAAATGGCATTAGATTAATGTAGGTAGTCTGGTCAGCATAGATGATTTGGAGCGAAGGGTCAGTTTCCGTGCTCTACATCTCTTGTGACATTATGACTAATTGCTCTGAGTGTTAACCACACAGATAAAGCACAGGGACTGAGCCATTTGGCCCACGATGATCATACTAACTCTCCACTGGAGATCTCCCCTCTGCTCTTCGGCTGAGGGAGACTCCCGCCCCCTTTAATGTCTTAATTGACACTGATGAGCTGCTCACCACATGCCCAGTCCACGATTAAAATCGCATATCTTCCCCGCGTCCCACTCCTTTGCTTCCACCATGGCATCAGCCAGTTCTGACCTGTCTCAGCTTGCATGCAACTGGAACCTTACCCATGCCTTTGCTCCCTCCATTTTCAGCTGACTTGATACTTTCTTGCTCAAAATCCCATAAACATAAACCCATCCAGTACTCTGCTAGCCGCCCCCTAGCACTCACCAAGTCTTGGTTCATCCCTGAGCTCACTAACCCACTCAATCTCACTTGAGCAGTGCCTCTGTTTCAAAGTTTCACCCTTAGTTTTAAATTTCCCTATAGTGTCTCCATAACAACCCCCTCAATCTCTGTAACCACTTCTACTCCACCTTCTTGCCCCGATAGCTCTTCAGTGCTCCAATTCCGGCCCGTCCATTACTATTCCTGACTTCCACCCCTCACAACTGACAGCTGTCCTTCAGCTGTGTGCACAGCTTTCTGTGGAATTTCCTCCTAAATCTCCCTGCTGTTCCACCTCCTCATTCTCACTCTTGACCTTTGAGACACTCCTTAAAAACCGACCTGTTTTTGAATGAACTTCTGTTTGCTTTTCATGTTATTAAATTAGCTGGCATGCTGTCAAGTTTTGTTTGGTAATTGCTCTCATTGGAGTACTCCAGTGTTTTATTACATTCACAAATGCTATATAAGTTCAGCTCACTTATTGTTAGCTATCCTCCCCCCGCCATGCTTTCTCTTCTGGTCTGTTTCAGATTTTCCTTCCCCAGAGATTACACGACTTCCCCTGTTCAGTATAATCTGGGTTCAAGTTCCCCTGCTGTTTGTGGTTGGAGATTCCCGGGGCTGAACACAATTCTTTGATCCCCACCCGGCTGCTGGATTCTGGTGAAGATGTTCACCTGAAAGAAGAAAAGCAGCAGATACACAGGAACACCACCGCCTGCAAGTTCCTGTCCAAGCCACTCAGTATCCTGACTTGGAAATATATCGCCGTTGCTTCCCTGACTGAGCCAAAATTCTGGAATTCCCTCCTTTAGGGTCTTGTGGCTCTACCTACAACACATGGACTGCAGCGGTTCAAAAAGGCACTTTCTCAAGGGGCAACTAGGGATGGGCAATAAATGCTAAGTCAGTGACGCCCACATCTGATGAATGAATGAAAGAAAAATGGTTTTATGTTGGCCGAAGGGGTGATTGGGTCAGATGCGGGACTCTGAGCACCATGCATGGAGGGTGTAAGGGCTGAGGCTAATAATGCAAGCCAGATCTTGCAGAAGAGCAATGAGAAGCAGTTCAAGAAACACAGGCTGGGAACAGTTCAGAATTCTCCCCCTTCAACTGGCAGTTAACAGTGGGATCAATCATTTCAATTGATGAGATTGATCGATGTTTGTTATCTGAATATGTTAGGGATATGTAGCTTTTCACTGATTTCCGATAGTGTTCAGGGGTGTGTAGTGGGTTATGTGGGATGGGCCTGGGTAGGATGCTGTGATAGTTGGTGTGGACTTGTTGGGCCAAAGGGCCTGTTGCCACACTCTAGCGATTCTATGTTCACTATTATTGCAAGTGACAATAGATCATTCAATTTCAAAAAGGTCAACCCAAATTCTGTTGCAGGCTGAGGAACTGAACAGCCTCCAACTGTGCCTATATTTCTGTGTGTCCCGTCTTCTTCCCCCCCCCCCCCCCCCCCCCCCCCCCCCCAGTGTTGTAAATGCTAAGGCTACATATAGTAGGTACTGGATTGTAATAGGATTCAGTCAGAGCAGCGCCCAGAAGCATATATTTAATTTATTCTGAAAGCAACCAATTTCCATTTCAAGTGAATGAATGATGTAAGGGATGAAGGATATCTGGCAGATATAAAGTAAATTAACCAAACAGAGTCAGGAACATTCAAGGGCTTTGAACTGTTACTGAATGGAAATCTGACATACATAAATGAGAATTGAGGCTTAAGGAATGAAGGAGCATAAGTGCCAAACTGAGCAGGATTAATTCACTGTTGATGACACTGAGGTCAAACAGAATCTAGTTCTACATTAGTGAGATTACACATGTCGCAATATGTTGTTTTTCATCCACTTACATAAGGAAGATTATACTTGTAGATGATTATACCACAGGATGAGGCCATTCAGCCCATTGTGTTTACACTGATCAACAAACACCTGTGTACACTAATCTCATTTTCTGGTTCTTGGCCCAAAGCACTGGAGGTTAGGGCAATGCAAGTAGAACATCGAGATGCTGCTTTAACGTTAAGAGTTTATTATACAGCCATCTCAGACACTTAGCCTTTGCTACCTGATTATTGATCCCCCTGCTTGTGGAGAAAGTACCTTTCTCTCTGTGCCCCTCATAATCCGATACATTTCTATTAGTTTGCCCTGTCAGCCATCACTGCGCTGAGGAAAGCAACCTGAGCTTATCCATTATTTCTTCAGATCCTCCAGCCCAGGCATTATCCTGGTGAATCTCTTCTGCAGTCACTCTAGTTCAATTATGTCCTTAAAAATGGGGTGAGCAGACTGCATGCAATACTCCAGGAGCCTCACTAGTTTTTTATGCAGAATCTCCCTGCAGTTGTATGCTGTGCCTCAACTAATAAAGGCAAGTATCCCATAAACCACCTTATCAGGTTATTTACCTCCCCTGCCACCTCCAGTGAGCTGTGGAAATGCACAGCAACTTCTCTCTGATTTTTCAGTACATTCCAGGATCTTACAATTCCCTGTGTAGTTTCTTGCCTTGTTAGTTTTACTCAAATACCTCACACTTTTCTGGGTTGAATTCCATTTGTTACTGCTCCGCCCAGCTGATCGGTCTGTTGAAATCCTGTAGATTACAGTTATCCTCCTTGACATTTGCCACCCAACAGTTTGTGTGCCATCCACATGCTTCTTAATCATACCTCCCTACATTTGATTACAAATCATCAACATATGCCACATGCAGCAAGGATCCCGGCACTGAGCCCTGCAACACCTCCAGAAACAGTCTTCCAGTCCCCAGAAACATCTCTACTATTACCCACTGCTTTCCTGCCTCTCGGTCAGTTTTGGACATCATGTGCCATTTCCCCATGTATCCCCTGGCCTTTTACTTTTTTGACCAGTCTGCCTTGAAATTGTTATCAAAAGCCCTGCTAATGTCTGTATAGACTACATATCATATGCAGTACCCCATCAACATTCCTGACAGCCTCCCCAAAAAGTTCAATCAAATTTGTCAAACATATCTGTCCCAAAACAATGGGTTGTTATTGGTGGCTCAGTGGTTAGCGCTGCTGCCTCACGGTGGCAGGGACCCAGGTTTGATTCCACCCTCGGGTCACTGTCTGTGTGGAGTTTGCACATTCTCCCCGTGTCTGCTTGGGTTTCCTCCGGTGTGCTCCGGTTTCCTCCCCACAGTCCAAAGATGCGCAGGTTAGGGTGGATTGGCCATGCTAAATTGCCCGTAGTGTTCAGGGATATGTAGATTAGGGGGATAAGCCAGTGTGGACTTGATGGGCCAAAGGGCCTGTTTCCACACTGTAGGGATTCAATGAAAACAAAAATTTCCATGCTGACCAGTATCCCTGATTAATCCATGTCTGCCCAAGTGCAGATTGATGCTACAACTCAGATTTTTTCCCAAAGCTTTTCTGTCATTGTCTGGCCTGTCATTTCCTAGTTACTCCTCTCCTCCCTTTTTTAATCATAGGACAACAATAGCAGTCCTCCCTCTGTGGATTTGAAGATTACTGCCAAGGGTCCTGCTATCTCCTCTCTCAACAGCCTGCGAGACATCTCATCTGGGCCTATGGATTTATCCACTGTGAAGGCTGCTAAACCCCTTAGTTTTTCTCTCTCTCTCTCTCTTCCCTCCTCTCCATGTTAATTTCTTTGAACATTTTGCAGCCCTCCGACCTTATGTATCTACCTTCAATGTTCTTTCCCATTGTGAAGACCAACATAAAGTATGCTTTGATTCACTGCCCATATCTCCTGGGTGCACACACAGATTGCCTCAATGGTTCTTTGCCACTTTATTCTCTTGCTGTTTATATGTTTAAAGACCCCCTTTGGGTTTTTCTTTGTCCTACCCATCAATTCTTTCTTGTGCACTCTCCCTGGCTTCCTTCATTTCCTCCCAAAGTTCCCGACTACAGTTTTTATACTCCCTTTGGACTGCACCATATTGAGCCCTCGATATTTGCCTTAAGCTTTTTCCAATCCTGACCTTTATGTCTCTTGACATTCATGACAGGTTTGTTTTCTCTAGGATTTAGACAATTCAGGGGTGGTCTGATCAAAATCGTCAAGGCACTAACAAAGAAAGAAAAGACTAAGTAAAGATAAACTATTTCCACTGGTTGGAGATTCTCGAACTAGGATCTCCAAAATAGGGCCAGAACATTCAGAAGAGATGTGAGGAAGCACTGCGACACAAAAGGTGGAAGATGTTTGGAACTGTCTTCCACAGATAGCAGTTGGTACTGGATCTGTTGTTAATTTTAATTCTGCACAATAGATAATCTTTTGTTGAGCAAAGATATTAATGGTTTTGGAGCTAGGCTACAGATCAGCTGCAATCTCATTGAATGGTGCAACATGCTCGAGGGGCAGAGTGGCCTACTCCTGTGCTGATGACCATAAGACATAGGATCAGAAATTAGGCCATTCAGCCCATTGAGTCTGCTCCACCATTCAATCATGGCTAATAAGTTTCTTAATCCCATTCTCCCACTTTCTCCCTGTGACCCTTGGTCCCCCTGACAATCAAGAACCTATCCATCTCTGTCTTAAATGTACTCAATGACCTGCCCACCATAGCCTTCTGTGGCAGTGAATTCCATAGATTCACCACTTTCTGGCTGAAGAAGTTTCTCTTGATCTCCATTCTAAAGGGCCTTCCCTTTACGCTAAGGCTGTGCCCTCGGGTCCTAGTCCCTCCTACCGATGGAAGCATCTTCCCAAAATCCACTTTGCCCTGGCTGTTCAGTAATGTGTAATTTCCAATTAGATACCCCCCCCCCCATCCTACTAAACTCCATTGAATATAGACCCAGAGTCCTCAAATATTCCTCATATGTTAAACTTTTCATTCCTGGGACCATTCTCGTGAACCTCCTCTGAACATGCTCCTAGGCAGGCACATCCTTCCTGAGGTATGGGGCCTAAAACTGCCGACAATACTCCAAATGTGACCCAGATGTTCCTGTGTTCCTCCAGTTTTGGTCCCATTCTTTGACATTTCAGAAATAGGCTTGCTGTTGCTACTTCCTCCTTGGTTGCCTTCCACTGCTCTTGTACAGTTGGGTGAGTGCATTGTACCTTGGCAGAGGAGAGTGGAGTGTAGTGGAGATTCACAGGGCTGGTTCTTGGAACAAGAGAGAGTTATGGGAAGGACATTATTAAGCTGGAGAGGGCTCAGAAGAGGATGTTGCCAGGTATGGAAGATTTGAGTTACAAAGGAAGGCTGGGACTTTTTTCACTGGAGCATAGGAGGTTGAGAGGTGACCTTATAGAAGTTCATAAAATAATGAGGGATATAGTTGACTTTTGCCTAGGGTGGGGGAGTTTCAAAACTGGGGCATGTTTTTAAGGTGAGAGAGAGATTTTAAGAAGGCATGAGGGGCAATTTTTTTTTTAACACAGGCTGTGGTTTGTGTGTGGGGTGAACTTCCAGAGGAGGAGGTGGATGTGGTTACAGGTACAACATTTAAAAGACATTGGGATAAGGACATGAGCAGGAAAGGTTTGGTAGGGATATTTCCGAGCACAGGCAGGAAGGTCCAGTTTAGTTTGAGATTATGTTCAGCGTGGACTGAACGTGCTGTGTGACTCTATGGGGAGAGATTGAGTGCAACAGGCTAAAATGTTGTGAAGTTCAGAGGCCTTCTCATGCGAACATAAAATCCTTTGAAGGTTCAAAAAGGTTGATGAGGCGAGGGTTCTCCCCGGTCAGAGAATCTACAACAAGGGAGGCATAACTTTTAGCAGGGGCGTGTGGCCCTTTTGTGCATGTTGGATCTTACAGTGCACACTCAGGGCTGACACATATTTCTTGCATTGTAACTGATGCCTTTGAGGTGAGACATGGGTCATTGGTTGCAAAGACCTCTTTGAGCTGTGTCGTGAATAGTCTCAAGCACATTACTTCTTGAAGACTTGTGGAGCTGGGGTGTGGACCGCAAGACACTCCGACACGGAGGGGAGGGAATTTTGGATAATTTTCTAAAGGGTGGAGCCGTCAAGAGGCAGAGGGGAGGGGCAGGGCTGATGGAGAGTCCCTACAAATAGTTGTCCTGTTGAATGAACTCTGCGCACAATAGGAGTAGTTATTTCACGCTCGAAGACCCTGGTCTATTTCTGTGTTCTATTAAAACTGTAGCAAGCCTGACACAGCGAGAACTGAACTGGCCTAACGGTCGGAGGTGAAACGAGAGCAGTGGTTAATAAACAGAGTGTTGAGGAGGTGGGGGAAGTTCACTTATTCAGAGAATGTCTCACCAGTGAGTCCATGGTAATTCCGTCAAGCTCCTGAGATTCAACAAAAAGAGGAAGTTTTTAAATCTCGATTTTATTTGCAACGTCCCCCCCCCGCCCCCCCAAAGTGAGGAAGCCACCTCCTAAGGGTGACCTGCATTTCTAACTGTTGTTTCTACTGTTCACCAGGGAACTCTTTCCTCTGTTACTATCCCTGACCAAACACTTCCAATACAGGGACAGCACGGGGTTGGATACGGAGCAAATCTCTCTCTACGCTGTCCTCCATCACACGCTCCCAGGACGGGGACAGCACGGGGTTAGATACAGAGTAAAGCTTCCTCTATACTGTCCCCCATCAAACACTCCCAGCACGGGGTTAGATACAGAGTAAAGCTCTCTCGACACTGTTCCCCATCAAACACTCCCAGGTCAGGGACAGCACGAGGTTAGATACAGGTTAAAGCTTCCTCTACACTGTCGCACATCAAACACCTCCAAGACAGGAACGTAAGGGGGTCTGCATCAAATGTAGGAGCCCACCTCAGAGAATGGGAGAACCGGTGCAATCCAGGCCATTCTGCTTGGTACTGGTTTGTGGGAGGTTTTCACTGTCTGGGATTGAGTTTGTGATTTTGTTGGGGGAGAGCGATGTACCATTCAGCCCCCAGCTCCTGTCCCATTGTTTCTGAGCCTCTGGAGGAAATGGCAAAATCCTAGACAGGAAAGGAATGATGCAGCCAGAGATCTGATCCTTCTCAATACCTCTGAAAAAAAAAGTCATCAGGCAGCAGGTAAAAATAATCATTTATTAATGACAATACACTATATACATTCTTGATAATAGAGCACAATAAAGCTACGTCTTGTAGCAATCTTACATCATTCACAGAATTTTACAGCACATATGCAGGCCCTTTGTCCCATTTGCCTGTACCTGCTCTTTTAAAGAGCTAACTTTTAATTGCCTTCCAGCTGCCCACAGTTCCTGCTTATTTCCCCCCTTTCTTGTATCTCCCAGCCCTTCCCCTGAACCTATCCTCCTCCAAGGAAGTGATGCCAGTTTCTCCCTGGTCTTTCTCAGCATGAACTGTGACCAACGCACCCCCAGGAAATCTCCTTCCTGTCTGTACCCCCCCCCTCTCTCTCTCTCCCCCTCCCTCCAAAGGCTCGACCTCCTTCCAAAAGTGTGTTGAGGATGGTGGGATTGTCATGGTGTTGGGGGCTCCAGAACTGGACACGGGGAACTGAGAATATCTGCATTGTCACCTTGTTTCCAATCCTCTTTCATCAGCCCCACCCAGCTCCCCTGTCCATTCCATTCTCAAGGAACTAGTGTGCAAGAGCAGACGTGCTGTTCGACTGCAGCGGCATTGCAGTCAGGCTGAGTGAGTGTTCAGTGTATTGCAAGAACAGTTCCCTCCCTGCCTGGAATTACCCCTCTACAGGCTCACTTGCAGTGTGCCTCCAATCCTCCCCAATGCAGTTTCCTGCCCCTCTACCCACCACTTTACACGCACAGCCAGCTCAGGTTCAGCTCCCTCCAGGGATGGGGCCACAGGATCCTCCTGTGCTCTCAGCTGCTCGGCTAATGTGGGGGAGGGGGGCATCGTGGGAAGGTGGAAGGCACAGGGGCTGCAGTAGAGGTGCAAATATCTGGTGAGTACGGGCCAACGCAGCCCATGTCCACGTTCCTATCCAGCCCCTAAGTCCCAAACTCTCCAACGCCTCCTCCGCTCATCCCTTGAGTGCCACAAATGTTAGCATCACACAGAATCCTGTTGTATATTGATCTTCTCTTTCTCTGTAATGAAAGGAGACCAAGGTTACTTGCTATCTGTTGGCATGGTCACGTCCTGGAGCTATGTCTGTTGTTTTCAATCTCCTTACTTGAGGAAGTTTAGACAAACTCATGAAATAAAGATAGCGAAAGAACTGTGGACATTGTAAATCAGGAACAATAACAGAGCTTGCTGGAAAAAAGCTCAGCAGGCCTGGCAGCAGCTGCAGAGAGAAATCAGAATTGATGTTTCGGGTCTGGTTGATTTTGAAGAAGGGTCATATTGACCCAAAACTCCGATTTTGCTCCACAGACCCTGTCAAGATTTTTCCAGCAATTCCTGTTTTTGTTGTAGACTGACATGTTGTCATTTCACAGCATACAATGAGGCCATTCAGCCCACCATGGCTGTTCCTGACTACACTCATTCCATTCTCCAGCTCTTGGCATGAAGCCCTAGAGGCTCCCAAGTGAATATCTCAATAAAAAATACTGCTGAAACATTACAAGAGTTTCTGATCTAACAAGACTTTTTGGACAGTGACCACAACCTTCTGGGTGAAAAATTTCTCCACAGCCCCAGGTAGATAGAATATTGAAGAAAGTGTATAGTTTGCTTGTCTTTGTTGGACATTGTATTGAGTGTAAGAGTTGGGAGGCCAAGTTGCAGCTGTACAGGACATTGGTTATGGTCACGTTTGGAATACTGAGTTCAGTTCTGGTTTCCCTGCTACAGGAAGGATGTTGTGAAACTTGAAAGTGTTCAGAAAAGATTTACAAGGATGTTGCCAGAGTTGGAGGGTTCGAGCTACAGGGAGAGGTTATTTGCAGAGGCTGAGAGGTGACCTGATAGAGATTGATAAAATCATGAGGGGCATGGAGAGGACGAATAGCCAAGATCTTTTCCCCAGGGTGGGGGAGCCCAAAACTAGAGGGGGTGAGTTTAGGGTGACAGGAAAAATTTTAAAGGAACTGAAGGGGCAGCCGCATTAAAAGTAATGCAGAGGGTGGTGAGTGTATGGAATGAGCTGCCAGAGAAGGTGGTGGAGGCTGGTACAGTTACAATATTTAACAGGGCACCTGGATGGGTATGTGAGTGGCTGGGGTTAGGAGTGATATCGGCGAAATGCTGTCAAACGGGACTAGATTTATTTAGGTTATCTGGTCGTTGTGGACAAGTTGGACTGGGGGATCTGTTTCCATGCTGTTTGGCTCTATGACTATGATTCAAGGACACAGCTGTCCTCTCAGGTTTCTGTTGCATTCCTTACATCTATGTCCCCTGAGCCCTCTTCTAAAGGAAAAAGTGCCTCCCTATCTGAAATAGCTCCACAGAGGTCAGTAACCTTTCACCCAGTCAAGCTCTTTTTAAAGGTGTGTAATACCTCCCAGCTCTCAGAGTGAGTAGAACCTCTGATAGTCTAAATCTGCCGATGCATATATCTCCTTGTAATTTCACATCTCCATCCATGTGGCTCGCAATATCTGTGTGTTTGTTGGCACACTGCACCAGGCAGCTCTGTATGCCAGGGTTTCCTGCTCAGTGCCACATTCTCCAAACAAAATGCAAACCCAGTACCATCTCCGCGGTGACTTACCATTGGGCATGGCCTCTGGGAATTTGTGATCGAGGGACACGTCGGAATTTCGGGTCCCTGCAAATGACAAGAAACCCGTTTCAGACGAGAAACTGCAAAACCTACTTTGATCTAACAGGTAAAATATGCACACATCACTTTACCACAAGAGCAGGCCAGGGGCTGGGAATCCTGCAGCGAGTATCTCCCCTCATGACTCCCCAAAGCCTGTCCCACCATCCCCAAGGCACAAGTCAGGAGTGTGATGGAATACTCCCCACTTGCCCCTGGATGGGGGCAGCCCCGACAACACTCAAGAAGCTCAACACCATCCAGAACAAAGCAGCCCCCGCTCGATTGGCACCACATCCATAAACATCCCACTCTCCCCCACCCCCCGACACTCAGTCGCAGCAGTGTGTACCATATACAAGATGACCTGTGCCCTGTGGAAATTCACCAAAGATACAAAGACAGCAGATTCCAAACCTGCCATGCTGTTGGGGAAGGAATTACAGTTGTACTGAAGGGCTTTCATCTAGAAGGACAAGGGCAGCAGGTATCCCCCTCCCTGTGGCCTTCGATGAGCCTGATGCCACTCAGGCACCATTTCTGAGGTGAGCTCTCAACTCCAAATGTAGCAGAATTCAAGTTCCCCAGAGCCCCAGGCAGAGGGTGAATGTTTGTCCCCGTGAGTACATCTAGAATCAGGGTGGGGGAGGGGGGGGGGAACACAGCTACCAGGAGCAGGGTCAGGTCATTTCGGACTGAACTGAGGACGGCTACATCGCTGAGTCATTTCAGAGACGGAGGGAGAGGCTTCCACCAATTAGCAATATCCGCGGAAGATGGGTACAGTGTGGGGAAGTGGCGTTGAGCAGTGAATCAGCTGTGATCTTGTTGAATGGTGCAGGAGAACCCGATGGGCTGAATGACCTACCGACGCCCCAATTTCCCAAGAACCCAATGGAACCGAGATCATACTGGCAGGAACGTGAGAAAGTCAGCTCTACTACCCATCCAAACAGCAGTGAGTAGGTGCGTTCCTCTGTAATTATTGCTGGACTTTCTCAGATAGATCACTGCTCCACAGCCAGGGCTCCACAATTGGACCAGATGAACAGCCCCATTCAGGGATCTCATATTCTATGAGAGCCGCCAGGTTGAACCTGTTACAATTGCTACATCCCTCCCCCTGTTCTTTATCTCGTGGCCACTCTTGGGGCATTTCCGCGCCGGATCCAGTGTGTCCGACTCAGACACAGATACTGGGAAGGTATACCAGACCATAGCTCACCTCTTGTCCCCAGAAGAACTCAGAAGAAATTCATTCTGTTCTGAAATTTTTGAGTAGATTTGGGGCTTCGGTTGTGGATGCTGTGGCTGGTCGGCTCACCGAGCTGGTTTGTTAGTTTGCTGATGTTTCATTACCCTGCTGGGTCACATCTCCGTGCAAAGACTCTGATAAACATTACATTGGACAGATAGGAAGGAAGCTGGCCGTAGGAATACATGAACATCAGTTGGCAACAAAAAGACATGGCCAGTACTCACTCATCTCCATTCACATGGATAAGGAGAACCACCAGTTTGATTGGGACAACTCCAGGATCCTAGGGCAGGCCAAACAGAGACAAGCATGGGAACTCCTAGAGGCCTGGTTCTCCACCTAGAAGGCCGTCAACAACCACATAGAACTAGACCTATATATATATATATATATATATACACACACACCACTGCAAAGGACACCAGAAATAGGTGATTGAATCCAATGGAGTTTAAATACCAGGCAAGAAAGCACAACAGCGCTTCATTTGAGGCTGCACAGATGTTACCCAGCCGGGTAATGAAATGTTGGTGAACTCAATGGAGAGCCAACCAACTACAGCATCAATTCTCCTCCTTCTGGTGGTAAAGGCTTTGACGCTATGACATCTGCGGTGCCCATCTCACCCTCTGAGGTTTCTCAACACTTGGAAGAGAGGGTGAACCTACAGGTTCCAAGAGCCGTTCTGAGGGGCCAGGTACAGGTTTTGCACCTGCACCGTTTGCAAGTTTTTAGCTTTGGTACGTGTCTGGCTGCTTGTGCAGGACTGTCGCACCCATCTTGAACTTGTACATCACCAGACCTGAGCTGATGTTGACCAGGTTTCTTACCCACGCAGGGCCACTCCTGTTGCCCCCCCCCCGCCGAAGTAAACTGTCTCTCTCGCTTAGCCTTTTGTTCAAGATTAGCGTTCCTGATGCTGTTTTACCCTCCCTGTGGAACAGGTGTAACCTGCTACAGAACCTTCTCCACATCAGTAACTCTGCTAGAGGCTATCCCTGTGGCTGCACTTCGGTATCGAGCGAAGCCGTGGGTTGTTTCTTTAAGTCAGACCTTCAAAGTTAGGGCTTCTCTTTCCACCAGACCACTGGGCGATGGATGGGTATGGAGCTGTCCTTGTTTGTTGAAATGCCATTCAATTTGAGGAAATACTCAAATTCTCTGCTTGGCCCATTAGCTGTGACCGACCCTTCCGGAAATCCACATGTTGCAAAAGATCGATGCAGTTTTTCCATCCTGAACCCCGCGTTTGACAAAAGAACTCCAGGTGCATCCAGCCACTTTGAGTGGGTGCCCACGATGACCAGGAATGTTGAGCCCAGGAATGGACCTGCATGCACAATGTGTAGCTGAGTCCCGGGTCTATTCCTACAAGTGCGGGGCAGCTGCTGCCAGTAATGTCTGTCCTTGATGGCACTCTGGGCACTGCCCCACCAAAGCGGCTATGTCACCATCCAGTCCTGGCCAATGGACATAAATCTTCATTGTGGAGACCCCTGGATGACCCTGGTGGAGTTCAGCCAGTATCTGGTAGTGTCCTTTGCTCGGGACAACCACTCTTGCTCCCCATAATAATCTGCCTCTGGTGTCTCTCTGCATCCAAAAATGTCTCAGTTCTGGTTGTGATGGCCCTTTGGTTTCTCCACGATCACCAGCTGATTCAGTTTTGCCAGGATCGGATCTTCCTGCGTCTAAAGTCTAGTATTGTCAGCTGTGAGTGGAAGGATGACAGAAAATTTAAAACCATTACAATCTCTTCCAGTGCTGGTCCATCGGTGGTGTATCTCCCAGCGGGAGGCAGCTCAATGCATCCACATTTGCTGATGATAAAGCTAATTGTAGCCTGTTTGAAGTCCGCCTGGGCTTCAGCTGGTTGGCACTTTCACATGGTTCCATCACTAATCCCACATTCCAAACAGTATTGCAGCATCTTATTAAGGGCTAAACCTAAGTTACATCGAGTTATACAGCATGGAAACAGACCCTTCAGTCTCACCAGTCCAACATAATCTCAAACCAAACTAGTCTCACCTGCCTGCTCCTGGCCTGTATCCCTCCAAACCTTTACTATTCACGTATTTGTGCAAATATCTTTTAAATGCTGTAACTGTACCCACATTTACCACTTTGTCTGGCTGTTCATTCTGCACCTGACTCTCTCTCTGTGTTAAAAACGTTGCTCATCATGTCCTTTTTTAAAACCTTTCTCCTTTCACCTTAAAAACACGCTACTTAAGCCTTGAAATACCCCCCCCCCGCCAAACCTCGGAAAAAGACTCCTGTCATTCACTTTATCTATGCCCCTCACAATTTTATAAACCTTCATAAAGTCACCTCTCAACCACCTACGCTCCAGTGGAAAACAATCCCAGTTCCAGTTTAATTCGTTCCTTCCTGTAGCCAGAACTGAACACAGTCCTCCAGAAGAGGCCTCACTAACATCCTGTACAACCTCTGCAATGATGTCCCAGCTCCTATACTCAACACAGCGAAGGTGCGTGTACTAATCGCCTTTTTAACCACCCCATCTACATGGGACGGGAACTTCAAGGAAATAGGTGCAGTGCGAGCAGCCCTCTCCCTGCTCCCCTTTCTCACAGAGAGACTGGATGGTTAAGGAAACAGTTAGCACTCTTGTCTTCATTGCTGGGACCTTCGAGTTATCGGAGTTGGGACATCATGTTGAGGTTGTGTAGGACATTGATAAGGACTCTTCTGGAGCACTATGTGTGGTTCTGGTTGCCCTGTTATAGGAAGGATATTATGAAGCTGGAGAGAGTTCAACAAAGATTGACCAGGACGTTGCTGAGACTAGAGTTATAAGGAGAGGCTGGATAGGCTGGGACTCTCTTCCACTGGAGTGTACGAGGTTGAGGGGTCACCTTATGGAGATTTTCAAAATCATGGATAGGGTGAACGGTAAAGATCTCTTCTCCCAGAAGGGGGGAGTTCAAAACCAGAGGGCATATTTTTAAGGTGAGAGGAGGAAGATTTAAAAGAGGGGCAAACTTTTCACAGGGATGGGTGTTTCATTTGTGGAATGAACTGCCAGAGGAAGTGATGGATCCAGGTTCAATTACAACATCTATCCATTTCTGATGATGGGTCTGGGCCTTCCTGCTCCTAAGATGCCGCTTGGCCTGCTGTGTTTATCCAGCTCTACACCTTGTTAGCCAAAAGACATTTGGACTTGTACATGAACAGGAAAGGTTTGGAGGGATACGGACCAAAGGCTGGTAAAGGGGACTGGTTTAGTTTGGGAAACTTGCTCGGCATGGACGAGTTGGGCCGAAGATCCTGTTTCCATGACTCTATCTAACCAGGGATCTGTACAACTGGAGCACAACAACCAGAGGGAAGCATCAGGGCCTCATGATATTATAGAACATAGAACAGTACAGCACAGAACAGGCCCTTCAGCCCACAATGTTGTGCCGACCATTGATCCTCATGGATGCACCCTCAAATTTCTGTGACCATATGCATGTCCAGCAGTCTCTTAAATGACCCCAATGACCTTGCTTCCACAACTGCTGCTGGCAACGCATTCCATGCTCTCACAACTCTGGCTGGACTGTTATTCCAGTGACCCAGGTAATGTTCTGGGGACCCAGAATGGAATCCTGCCATGGCAGATGGTGGACTTTGAATTCAATTTTTTAAAAAACCCTGGAATTAAGAGGCTAATGATGACCATGAATCCATTGTCGATTTTTGGAAAAACCCATCTGGTTCACTAATGTCCTTTAGGGAAGGAAACTGCCATCCTTACCTGGTCTGGCCTACATGTGACTCCAGTCCCACAGCAATGTGGTCGACTCTGAACTACCCTCTGGGTAATTAGGGATGGGCAATAAATGCTGGCCTAGCCAGCGACGCCCTCATTCTGTTCATGAATTAAAAAGAACTCCTTTGTGTTCTTGTCTTCAAATGAAGACCAGAATGGTATGAACCTTATTGATTATTTGCAGTCATCTGTTCATGACTGTTATCTGGTCTGTGACCCTTGGATAAATCTCTGTTGACCCCTGCTGGTTAGCTGTCTTCACTACTTATCCAGACCCCAGGCTACCTGACATTTGCAACCATCGATATCCCAAGCAACATCTCTTTGGAATTTCCACATGGGCAGCAAACTGGCCTGCAATATTCCCGATCTGTGTGCGTTTTCGGCACACTGTACCATTCTAGGACCTCCCGCCCAGGGCCATGTTGCCCAAACACAACCAAAACCATTCCCACATGTGACTTACGATTGGGCCAGTTCACTGCGGAATCATGATTGACGAAGGCATCCGTGACTCTGGCAACTGCAAACGACAAGAAACATACTCGCATTTCAGATGAGAAACTGCAAAACCTGTTTTGATCTATCAGATAAAATATACATCTTAAAGTCACTTTCAGCACAAGAGCAGGTTAGAGACTAGGGATCTTCACTCCCTCCCCCAAGGCCTGTCCCCCCATCGACAAGGCACAAGTCAGGAGTGCGATGGAATACTCCCCACTTGCCCCTGGCTGGGGGCAGCCCCGACAACACACAAGAAGCTCGACACCATCCAGGACAAAGCAGCCCCGGCTCGATTGGCACCACATCCACAAACATCCCACTCCCTTCCTCCCACTGACGCTCAGTAGCAGCAGTGTGTACCAGCTACAAGATGCTCTGCAGAAATTCACCAAAGATACAAAGACAGCAGATTCCAAACCTGCCATGCTGTTGGGGAAGGAATTACAGTCGTACTGAAGGGCTTCCATCTAGAAGGACAAGGGCAGCAGGTATCCCCCTCCCTGTGGCCTTCAATGAGCCTGATGCCACTCAGGCACCATTTCTGAAGCGAGCTCTCAACTCCAAATGTAGCAGAGTTCAAGTTCCCCAGAGCCCCAGGCAGGAGGTGACTGTTCGTCCCTGTGAGTGCATCTAGAACCGGGGCGGGGGAACACAGCTACCAGGAGCAGGGTCAGGTCATTTCGGACTGAACTGACTACGGCTGCATCGCTGAGTCATTCCAGAGACAGGGAGGGAGAGGTTTCTAGCAATTAGCAATATCTGCGGAGGACGGGGATTGTGTCGGGGAGCGGTGGATCAGCTGTGATCTTGTTGAATGATACAGGAGAACCCGATGGGCTGAATGGCCTACCGACGCCCCAATTTCCCAAGAACCCAATGGAACCGAGATGATACTGGAGGGAACGTGAGAAAGCCAGCTCTATTCCCCATCCAAACAGTCGTGAGTAGGTGCGTACCTCTGTAATTATTGCGAGACCTTCTCCACAGATAGATCGCAATTCCGACAGCAAAGATAATTAGCACTGCAATTATTATGGCGCCGATGAATTTCGTGGGGGTATTGTGATGCAGAATGGGTTTCAGCAAAACTAAATCAAAACAAATTCCGTTACGAGGGGCTCAGATGCACACAACAGACACAATTTCAATTTCTCTCCTGCAAAGCTGAAACATTCCTAGCCATTTTCTGACTGAGCTCCGGCATGGAGTGTCACGAGGGGATGGGAGAAATGGGGGGGATCAGAGCGGGATGTTGCACGCTGGCCTCTTCGAGGAACAGCAAGAGAGAGAAGGGAGATGGGACAGGCTTCTGAAGGGAATTACTGAGGTCAGGACCACGGGCTGCTGAACGCACGGCCCCCAATGGCAGACCAGTGGGAATTTGGCGATGTTCGACGGGTCTGGGGATTCTCATCTTTTTAATTGACTAGGTCAGCATTTAATGCTCATCTCTGATTGGCAGTTGAAGGGTCAACCGTCTGGCTTTGGGTCTGGAGTCACGTGTAGGCCAGACCAGTAAAGATGGAACTTTCCTTCCCCAGGAAACATTAGTGAACTCAGATGACAAAGTGTGGGGCTGGATGAACACAGCAGGCCCAGCAGCATCCTAGGAGCGCAAAAGCTGACGTTTCGGGCCTAGACCCTTCATCTAGGCCCGAAACGTCAGCTTTTGTGCTCCTGAGGTGCTGCTTGACCTGCTGTGTTCATCCAGCTTCACACTTTGTTACCTCGGATTCTCCAGCATCTGCAGTTCCCATGATCAGTGAACTCAGATGGGCTTTTCCCACAATGGATTCATGGTCAATGTTAGATTCTTAAATCCACATATTTTATTGAATTCAAATTCCACCATCTGCTCTGGTAGGATTCGAATTCAGATGAACAGTTCAGCAATAATACCAAAATTCATCACCTCCCCTTTGAGGATGAGGTTACAGAGACAGGGAGGGGGTGTAGGGGCTGGAGGAGGTTACAGAGATAGGGAGGGGGTGTAGGGGCTGGAGGAGGTTACAGAGATAGGGAGGGGGTGTCTGGGCTGGAGGAGGTTACAGAGATAGGGAGGGGGTGTAGGGGCTGGAGGGGGGGTTACAGAGATAGGGAGGGGGTGCAGGGGCTGGAGGAGGTTACAGAGATAGGGAGGGCGTGTAGGGGCTGGAGGGGGTTACAGAGATCGGGAGGAGGTGTAGGGGCTGGAGAGGGTTACAGAGATAGGGAAGGGATGGAGGGGCTGGAGGACGTTACAGAGATAGGGAGGGGCTGGAGGGGGTTACAGAGATCAGGAGGAGGTGTAGGGGCTGGAGGGGGTTACAGAGACAGGGAGGGGGTGTAGGGGCTGGAGGGGGTTACAGAGATAGGGAGGAGATGTAGGGGCTGGAGAGGGTTACAGAGATAGGGAGGGGGTGTAGGGGCTGGAGGACATTACAGAGATAGGGAGGGGATGGAGGGGGTTACAGAGATCGGGAGGAGGTGTAGGGGCTGGAGAGGGTTACAGAGATAGGGAAGGGATGGAGGGGTTTATAGGGAGGGGGGAGGGGATTACACGGATAGGGAAGGTTTGATAAAGTTGTATCAGACAGAGAGGCCATTTGGCCCGACACATCTATACTACGTATGCGACACGAAATCTCAGGGTTGTCACACTTTCCAACATGAGGACCCTAGCCTTCATCATCCTGGAGCTATTTGTGGGAGATTCTCACCCTCAACTTCCTTCCTGGGCTGTGATCCCACGCTACCCCCCACCCACAACAATCCGAGGCACTGGAGAGGGGGTGAGAGATACAGGTGGGAGAGCATTGAGGTCCCGCGGGTGGGGAGAGATTTGAAAATGGTGAAGAATGAAAGTTTTGTTCCGAGGGGGTGGGTGGGGTGGGCATTGTGCTGCTCATGGATTGCTAGCGAGGGGAAGTCAGGGCGGGAGAGGGGTAGGGGAAGTGACGACAGGGTCTGAGAGGATGAGGGACGGGGGGTCACTGGAAATGGAGTTTTTGGAGAGGGGTTGCAGAAACTCCCAAGTTGACCTGAACAAATGCCAGATTCCAAATTACATTTCCAAGGGAACGACGTCTTCCTTTCTTGGGTGCTCTTGTTAAAGATGGCACAAGAGAGACTGGTATTCCTCGTTGCCGTGATCTGGAGGACGCTGGTGACGTTGTAGAGCCCACTGCCTGGTTCGGAGGAGAACGTGTCCACATGGGCATCCTCTGGCAGGGTCCGGCCATCACAGTCAACCCAAGACACGGCCGGCGCTGGGTAGCCTCCGAAGGAACTGCAGGTGAGGTTCACCTCCTCTCCCAGGCCAATCTCACCCTGCGCTGGCCCAGATATCACCGGCAAACTGTAATTGGCTACAGGAAGGCAAGACACAAGGTTGACACAATGCAATTTATGCTGCACACACACGGTCAGCGCTGAGGGAATGGGCACTGTCGGAGGGTCAGTGCTGAGGGAGTGGGCACTGTCGGAGGGTCAGTGCTGAGGGAGTGGGCACTGTCGGAGGGTCAGTGCTGAGGGAGCAGGCACTGTCGGAGGGTCAGTGCTGAGGGAGCAGGCACTGTCGGAGGGTCAGTGCTGAGGGAGCTGGCACTGTCGGAGGGTCAGTGCTGAGGGAGCAGGCACTGTTGGTTGGTCAGTGCTGAGGGAGCGCCGCACTGTTGGAGGGTCAGTGCTGAGGGAGCAGTCACTGTCAGAGGGTCAGTGCTGAGGGAGTGTGCACTGTCGGAGGGTCAGTGCTGAGGGAGCGGGCACTGTCAGAGGGTCACTGCTGAGGGAGTGTGCACTGTCGGAGGGTCAGTGCTGAGGGAGCGGGCACTGTCAGAGGGTCAGTGCTGAGGGAGTGTGCACTGTTGGAGGGTCCGTAGTGGAGTGGTATTAGCATGAGAGATGTATGGAGTTTAGAGGCAGCCTGAGTTTGAGCATGTTGCAGAGGAGGGAGCAGAAATGAAAATGATTAAATATGGGCTCTCCGGGGGTTGGGGTGTTTACCTGCTGTGATGAGGCTGACGTGACTTGCCTTGACCTTGCGAAATCTTGTTAATCCTTTCTTTAAGACGATACATTGGTAACTCCCTCCATCGGCGGCATTCACTGCATCAAGCTGCAACGAGAGGTCTCCCTTACTGATCTGTTCCACCAGCAGGCTGGTCCGGTTCCTGTACCTGCTATCCTGGGCATTGTTCTCCTCGATCACCCCGTACTGTGCGTGGACCACCAGATCCGTCGCTGTCTGCCAGAGGATGCGGAGGTCAGACACTTGCCATCTCCTGCCCTCTTCGTACCTGCATGGCAAGGTGACCCGCTCACCGATCATCCCCAATACAGGGGGCGCCTCTGTGCCTGAAGGGTGAACAGAGCAGTCAGCGAATGACCACGATGAGGTGAAGCAACGCGCGCAGCGACACGGGAAAACGGAGGAGGCCATTCAGCCCTTTGAGCCTTCAACTTGACCGTCCCCGTTCCTGCTTTTACTCCCCCCCCACCCTCCGATCCCGTTCGTCCCAAGGACTATATCCAACTCCTTTTTGCAAACATTCAATGTTTCGCTGTTCGTGACAGAGAATTCCACACTCTCCGAGTTAAGGCATTAACCCTCATCTCAATCCTATCCCATAGACTTTGCCACCCCTCCCTGACCCCCAGGAGACTCTGGTCTCCCTCAGTCATCAAGAATATCCTTCCTGTGTTTACCCTGTCTGACCCTCTTAGAATTTTATAAGCTTTTTTGAGATAAACCCCTTTTATTCTTCTAAATGCCAGTGGATATAGTCCGAACGGATCCATCTGTCTTTACATCACAGGAATCAGTCTGATAAAGATTTACAGAGATGTTGCCAGGGTTGGAGGGTTTGAGCTACAGGGACAGGCTGGATGGGCTGGGGCCATTTTCCCTGGAGTGTCAGAGACTGAGAGGTGACTTTAAAGAGGACACAGTGTGGACCTGGAGGAACACAGTGTGGGGCTGGAGGAACACAGTGTGGGAGCTGGAGTGACTTAAGTGTGGGGCTGGAGTGACTTA
This sequence comes from Stegostoma tigrinum, assembly GCF_030684315.1. Taxonomy (NCBI): domain Eukaryota; kingdom Metazoa; phylum Chordata; class Chondrichthyes; order Orectolobiformes; family Stegostomatidae; genus Stegostoma; species Stegostoma tigrinum. Next base: position 4,856,193 of record NC_081394.1, on the reverse strand, counting down.
AGTGTGGGGCTGCAGGAACACAGTGGGGAGCTGGAGGAACACAGTGTGGGGGCGGTTGGAGGAACACAGTGTGGAGCTGGAGGAACACAGTGTGGAGCTGGAGGAACACAGTGTGGGGCTGGGGGAACACAGTGAGGAGCTGGAGGGACACAGTGCGGGGCTGGAGGAACACAGTGTGGGGCTGGAGGAACACTGTGGGGCTGGAGGGACACAGTGCGGGGCTGGAGGAACACAGTGTGGGGCTGGAGGAACACAGTATGGAGCTGGACGAACACAGTGTGGGGCTGGAGGAACACAGTGTGGGGCTGGAGGAACACAGTGTGGAGCTGGAGGGACACAATGTGGGGGGGGTTGGAGGAACAGAGTATGGGGGCTGAAGAAACGCAGTGGGTAGCTGGAGGAACATAGTGAGGAGATGGAAGAACACAGTGTGGGGCAGGAGGAACACAGTGTGGGGCGGGAGGAACACAGTGTGGGGCTGGAGGAACACAGTGTGGAGCTGGAAGAACACAGCGTGGAGGTGGAGGGACACAGGGCGGGGCTGGAGAAACAGTGTGGGGCAGGAGGAACACAGTGTGGGGCTGGAGGAACACAGTGTGGGGCTGGAGGAACACTGTGGGGCTGGAGGAACACAGTGTGGGGCAGGAGGAACACAGTGTGGGGCTGGAGGAACACTGTGTGGGGCAGGAGGAACACAATGTGGGGCTGGAGGAACACTGTGTGGGGCTGGAGGAACACAGTGTTGGGCTGGTGGAACACAGTCCTTGCTTGGATGATTGAGTATAGGAGTTGGGATGTCAAGTTGAGGCTGTACGAGACATCGGTGGTGCCTCTTTCAGATTGCTGTGTGCGGCTCTGCTCACCCCACTATGGGAAGGATATTATTAAATTGGAGAGGTTTCAGAAATGATTTGCTGCGCGTGGAGGGTTTGAGTTCTCAGGAGGGCTTGGATAGGCTGGGACCTTTGTTCGCCGGAGCAAAGGAGATGGAGGTTACAGAGGTTTCTAAAATCATGAAGAATCTTGGTAAGGTGAATATCAAAGATCATTTCTTTAGAGTTTGGGTGGGGGTAAGTTTCAAGCGTGGGTGCATAGTTTTAAGATGGGAGGAGAAAGATAGGAGGTGAATTTTTTTTTGCGCAGAGATTGGGTTTGTATGTGGAATGAATGTCCAGAGGAAGTAGGTACAGGTTCAACATTTTAAAGACATTTGGATAAGTACATGAATAGGAAAGGTTTGGAGGGAAATGGGCCGGGAGCTGGCAGGTGGGACTAGTTTTGTTTAAGATTATGGTCAGCCTGGACTGGTTGGGCCGAAGGGTCTGCTTCCACCCTGTATGACTCGATGACTCACAGCGCTCCAAGCCAAGCCTGGCCCTTACTACCCCTGACCCAGAGAGTTTCACCAGCTCTGAAATCTTAAAATCGGGGCCACCCTGTTTGGGAAGCATCGAAATGGGGGAGGCACTTCACTGATAGGTTTGGCAAAGCTTGTTTGGAAACATGCCTCTTCTTGTTAAGACTCACCAAGGGCATTACCCTATCCAAGTATGAACTGGACAAAAACAAAATCGCTGGAAAAGCTCAGCAGACCTGGCAGCATCCGTGAAGGAGAAAACAGGGTTAACGTTTCGGGTCCGGTGACCTTTCCTCAGAACTGATGGTGGCTGGGAAAACAGAAAATAGGGGTAGGGAGTAAACAATAGGATAGAGCCCAAAGAGAGAGAAAGGAGCTGCTGTTCTGTGAGAGTTCCATGAGTCCTTCACACATTCCCTCCATGCCAACCTCTCGCATGAGATCCCCCCCACCCAGTTCCTGACATTAGAATCATTGCCTTCTGTAGTCCTCAACCTCTCTACCTCTTTCTCCTCCCTCCTTTACAAACATATATCTAATTCTGCAGCTCGGTGTCAAATTTACTCTCAGCAATGAAATGTCTCTGTTTGTTTAAGATAATAAAATGTGAGGCTGGATGAACACAGCAGGCCCAGCAGCATCTCAGGAGCACAAAAGCTGATGTTTCGGGCCTCTGATGAAGGGTCTAGGCCCGAAACATCGGCTTTTGTGCTCCTGAGATGCTGCTTGGCCTGCTGTGTTCATCCAGCCTCACATTTTATTATCTTGGATTCTCCAGCATCTGCAGTTCCCATTATCTCTGTCTCTGTTTGTTTGTTTGTTTAATTTTCAACTTCAGGAAGCTACAAAAATGATGTTGTGATTCAGATCTTCGGAATCACAGTGAGAACGGAGAACAGTATGGCCAAGGAACAGGCCCTTCGGCCCACTGTGTCTTCTGCTGACCACGACGCCATTCTAAACTAATCCCATCAGCCTGCAAATGGTCCGCATCTCTCTATTCCCTGCCTGTACATGTATCTGTCTGAAAGTCTCTAAAACATTGCCATTCTGTCTGCTTCTACACCCTTCTCCCCTGACAAAGTGTTCCAGGCATTTACCACCCTCTGTGTAAAACAAATTCTCTCTTAACCTCCCTTAAACTTTCCAATTGAATTCTGTGCCCCCCAGTATTTGACAATTCCATGCTGGGAAAAAAAATTCTGACTATCCACCCATCTATGCCTCCCATAATTTTACATAGAAAGCACAGTGTGGAGCTGGAGGAACACAGCAGGCCAGGCAGCATGAGAGGAGCAGGAAAGTTGATGGTTTCGATTTTAAATTCTTCTGTCAGGTCACCCCTCAGTCTACGACGCTGTAACAAAAAACAGTCAGAATTTGTCCAACCGCAGCCCTGCCCCGAACCTCTCCACAGCTAATCCAGGCCAAATCCTGAGAAATCTCTTCTGCACCCCCTCCAAAGCTGTCACATCCTTCCTATAGTGCAGCGACCAGAACTGCACATAACTTACTCCAAATGTGGCCTGACTAAAGCTTTATACAGCTGCAATATGACTCGCCAACTTTTATACTCAGTGCCCCGACCGATGAAGACAAACATGCTGCGGGCCTTCTTGACCACTTTATCACTGGTGTTCCCACTTTCAGGGAACTTGGACCCCAAGAACCCTCAGTGTATCAGCGGGCCAAAGGATCCCGCCATTTACTTCATGACTTAGAGTTAAAGATATTCCCAGCACCTCTTCTTCTTTTTAAAACAAAAATACCGGATTACAATTGTCTCCTGTGCCAGCCCATATTGCTAGGCCTCAGATTGAGCCTTAAGCCTCTAAATTGAGGTAAAGTGAACTCACCTGCTACTGTTATGCAGCTCGCTAGAAGGGGCAGGCCAAAAAGCCAGTTCTTCATCCTGGAAAGAAAGGGGTAAGGGAGTATTAATGAATGTCAATGGCCTTTTTCTTGGCTCTCGGCCTACCAAAAACAGGCTCTGCATTCGTGAGGTCAAAATGGCTGCTTCTCGTTTGTCTCTCTCTCTCTCTCTCTGCCATGTCTAAACCATTTCCATGTGAACCTTTCCCAACAGTTACTAAGTTACGAAGAATGTCAAACTAATTTCTAGGACGCAGCTGCTAAAACTCTGCCTCAATCATTTTTGGGCCTGTGCCATGAATAATAATTGTTAATACATCTGTGTCATACTTTTTTCTGCCAAGGCCTTTGGTTTTGGGCCATCAGGGAATCAAAGGTCAAGGAGGGAATGTTGTCGGGTAGCACAGACTCATTTTATAGAACATTTCCAGCCCCGACAGAGGCTGTTCGGCATGTCATATCTGTGCTAGCCCTCTGTGAGAGCAACTCATCCAATCCCATGCCCTAGCCTCCTCCCTGTGGCCCCCCTCGGATCTGCTGTTCATCCTTGGATAACGATTCAAATCTCTTTGGAAAGTCACTGTGGTAAATCCATGGGAAGAAGTAGCAGCAGAATGTAGGACAGTAGGAACAGGCCCTTCGGCCCACCAAATCTGTGCCGACACATGATGCCTTTCATAGATACTGGGACCTGTACAGAACAGAATCAGGCCCTTCGGTCCAACTCGTCCGTGCTGACCCAGAAATCCTAAACTAATCCAGTCCCATTTGCCAGCATTTGGCCCAAATCCCTCTTAACCCTTCCCTGCTCATGTTTCCATCCAGATGCCTTTTTAAATGCTGTAACTGTACCAGCCCCCACCACTTCGTCTGGCAGCTCATTCCATACCTTCAGGGAAAATAGCCCCAGTCTATCCAGCCTCTCCCTGTAGCTCAAACCCAGTAGTATCAGCAACGTCCTCGTAAATCTTTTCTGAACCCTTTCAAGTTTCACAACATCCTTCCTGCAGCAGGGAGACCAGAATTGAACGCAGTATTCCAAAAGTGGCCCGAACCAATGTCCTGTACAGCCCCAACATGACCCTCCCAACTCCCTATACCCAATGCACTGACCTATAAAGGCAAGCGTACCGAACACCTTCGTCACCGCACTGTCTACCTGCAACTCCACTTTCAAGGAACTATGAACCCGCCCTCCCCCAAGGTCTCTTTGCTCAGTAACACTCCCCAGGATCTTACCATTATGTGTATAAGTCATGCGCTGGTTTCTAAACTAAAAACCTTTTTAAAAAGTCGACCATTCGGCCTATTTAATCTGCTCCGCAATTTAATGAGATCAGATCATCCTTCACTCCACTTACCTGACTTTTCCCAACAACCCTTGATTCCCGTCACTGACTAAAACTTCAACCTTTAATATACTCAACGACTCAGCCTCTGCAGCCCTCTGTGGTGAAGAATTCCACAGCTTCACTCCTCTCTGAGAAAAGAAATTCTTTCTCATCTCTGTCTTAAATGGGTGACCCCTTATTCTGAGATTACACCCCGCCTTGTCCTACACTCTCCCTTAAGGGGGAAATGACCTCCCCACATACTCCTGTCAAACCCTCTTAAGAATCTCAAGCAATGCGCTCCAGATCAAAATGTTTTTTGCCTGGTTGGCTCGCTGAGGAAGGTTTATAAATGTACCAGTTGTAAAATACAGGTAAATGGGTTTTTCAAATGTTGGCAGGGAGTTTTGGTTTCGAAAAGTTTAGAAGCTCTATTTTTTTGTTTGCACTAGGTCACAAAAATATTTTCCGAAAGCAAACTTGTGCGGCTTTCAGCGAAATGATTTGTGAATGATGTGGTTCGACAACAATTGACGTGATTACTCAGATCGGATTTACTGCCCAGAGACAGCCAGATGGTGCAGGTCAATGGTTCATCAAGCAACTGAGGAAGAACCTCTGTGTTCTCCTTCCCCAAATGGCCAAGGCAGAGAAAGATGGTGCAACATAGAGACTGGAGCAGGAGTGCACCTTGAAAAAGGCTTGCCTTTCCATTCATAAGAAACATAGAAAATAAGTGCACCCATTCGGCCTTTCAAACCTGCTCCCCTATTCCCTATGATCATGGCTGAGCATGCAATTTAGCATCCAATCTCCTCATAACCTTTAATCCCTTTAGCTCTAAGGGCCAAATCCTGTTCCCTCTTGAATATATCTAACGATCAGACATCCCCCCTCCTCACCCCCGCCGCAGTGGTTGAGAACAACCTCGACCGTGTCTCCCGCATTTCCTGCACCTCATCCCTCACACCCCGCCCCTGCAATAACCTCTAAAAGAAACTTCCCCTCGTCCTCACACACCACCCTACCAACCTCCGGATACAATGCATCATCCTCTGACACTTCCGCCATCTACAATCCGACCCCACCACCCAGGACATTTTTCCTTCCCCACCCTTGTCTGCTTTCCGGAGAGACCACTCTCTCCGTGACTCCCTTGTCCGCTCCACACTCCCCTCCAACCCCACCACACCCGGCACCTTCCCCTGCAACCGCAGGAAATGCTACACTTGCCCCCACACCTACCCCCTCACCTCCATCCCAGGCCCCAAGATGACCTTCCATATCAAGCAGATGTTCACCTGCACATCTGCCAATGTGGTATACTGTATCCACTGTACCCGGTGTGGCTTCCTCTACATTGGGGAAACCAAGCGGAGGCTTGGGGACCGCTTTGCAGAACACCTCCGCTCGGTTCGCAATAAACAACTGCACCTCCCAGTCGCAAACCATTTCCACTCCCCCTTCCATTCTTTAGATGACATGTCCATCATGGGCCTCCTGCACTGCCACAATGATGCCACCCGAAGGTTGCAGGAACAGCAACTCATATTCCGCTTGGGAACCCTGCAGCCCAACGGTATCAATGTGGACTTCACAAGCTTCAAAATCTCCTCCTCCCCCACTGCATCCCAAAACCAGCCCAGCTCATCCCCGCCTCCTTAACCTGTTCTTCCTCTCACCCATCTCCTACTCGCACCTCAAGCCACACCTCCATTTCCCACCTACCAACCTCATCCCCCCCGCCTTGACCTGTCTGTCCTCCCCGAACTGACCTATCCCCGCCATCCCCCACTCCCCTGCAAACCTACCGGCCTATACTCTCCTCTCCACCTATCTTCTTTTCTCTCCATCTTCGGTCTGCCTTCCCCTCTCTCCATATTTATTCCAGAACCCTCTCCCCATCCCCCTCTCTGATGAAGGGTCTAGGCCCGAAACGTCAGCTTTTGTGCTCCTGAGATGCTGCTTGGCCTGCTGTGTTCATCCAGCTCCACACTTTGTTGGCCCCAACTGTCTCCTGTGGGAGAGTATTCCACAGGTTCACAGCGAAGAAATTCTTCCTCATCCCAGTCCTGAATGGCTTAGCCCTTATTCGTAGAGGGTGACCCCTCGTTCTAGATTTCTCCAACATCGAAAACATCCGTCCCACATCTGGCCTGTCTAGCCCCATCAGGATTTTATATGTTTCTATGAGATTCCCCCCCTTGTTCTTCTAATTTCAGCGAGTGCAAGCCCTGTGTTTCCCTGTATGCCAGTCCTGCCATCCCGGGAATCAGTCTGGTGAGCCTTCGCTGGACTCCCTCCATGACAAGAATGTCCTTCCTCAGACTAGGAGACCAAAACTGCACAGAATGCTCAGGGAATGGCCTCACCAAGGCTAATCATCCAACTCAGTCCCCCATTCCCACTTTCCCCTATACCCTTTGATCTCATTAATCTGAAGAACTATATCCAACTCCTTCTCCAAAACATTCAATATTTTTGCCTCAGCTGCTCTCGGTGGCAGAGAATTCCCCAGGATGCCCCACTCTCTGGGTGAAGACATTTCTTCTCATTCTCAGTGAGAAAATCACATCCTGCAGGTGAAACGCCCATTGCTTCATCATTTGACTCAGAAATCAAATAGTAAAGATGGACAGGAACTTTTTTTTTACTGGGGTTGAGTATCTATCAAGGACGTTGCTGGGAATCTTTTTTAAAAAAAACTTGAATCATTTTACTTTACTGTTTCCAAAAGGATCTTTCCAAATTCTGTCATCTAAGTGTCATTTTGCTTTATCCTTTTCTTTAGTGCGCTTAGTTAAAGCAGCTTCATATTTAGTGACTGTTCGCAATGGCAAGCCAAAGGGAAAAATATGGTCTGTCAAGAGGGCTGTTTCTCTGACATCTGGTGCTTCTAGTATTGCCAGCTGCTGGGGTAAAATATCACCCCTTCTTTACCTTAAAGCTGTGAACACTGGTTCTCAAGGGGAATAGTTGGTTCTGCTTGTCTCTGACCAGACCCCTTGTGATTTCGAATCTCTCAATCGACAATCCACCTTCCCCTCCCTAAGGAGGACACTCCCAGAGTTGTAAATGACTGAGAGAGCCTGGGACTGTCTTCCTCAGAGCTGGGAAAGGTTAACGGGGGGCGGGGGGGGGGGGGAGACGGACTTGGGGGAGCGACAAGAATCCGCAGGGGTGTCTTGATCGAGTCAGTGAGGGAGATACTGTTCCCAGCGTCAGTCAGCTCGAGGGTCACGGATCAGAGAAAAATCGAGAAAAGGTCCAGGTGAGGGGAGGGAGAGGGGAGCAGAGTTTTTCGGCTAACTTGGTGATTCATTGTCATCGGGCCTGAAAGGAAGCGAATTCTGCTGGGGGTGTGAAACTGTGCAAAATTTATCCTGCCTGCTCGGCATTTAACAAATATTTTGATTTTCTTTTCCGTCTCTGTCTCTCTGTCTACCTCCTTCTCCCTCCAAATGAGGGACTGCCCCATGCAGACGAGGGGGAAATTCCCTGTTTTCTAACAGAATTCTCAGAATAAATTTTCTTTTTTCTGCTGCCTCACTTGGTGTCTGCCCTACACCCCCCACCGAGATCGTAGCTAATCTGACATGCATTTCAGAGTTTAATAACAGGGTCTTGGCCCAGAAGTGTCCTGCCTATCCTTGTGATCGATTCAGTTCGTTTGTCTCTCTAAACCATGCCCCAATCTCATCACCGCCCTTCCACAATAACTGTGCAAATCCTTCCCCTCGGGTACTTCCCCTACTTATCCTGCTTCTGTTTGGAAGTTCCTATAGAATCTGTTCCCTTTCAAACAGCGCGTCCCAGAACACAACAGCGGCTCGATGACAAACACATTCTCCCCCCACACCCCCTCTCTCTGCCTCTGTCCCCTTTTCTCTCCTGATCTACTTCAATCCACAACCCTCTTGGCCATTCGCCCTCTTGCCGCTGGGTTGGCCCATCGGCTTGTTTCTCCTCGCCCCCCCCCCTAACAAAACCGCACCCCGGGAGAAGAGCTCAAGCTGGCAAATGGCGGGCATCGCTGCACGAGGAGGGCTGACTCTTGCACCCCCCCCTTCCCTCCCTTATTGGCAGAGGAATCCCGAGAGCAACTGTCGGAGGCTGGCATCGGTGCAGCCCCTGCAGGGGTTTCTGACCTTCGCTTCGTCAAGCTGTCTGATGGTGAACAGGGCAATGAAGTGACTACACTCTGAGTTGGGCACTCAGGTCCCGGGCAGTGGAGTGCCGTATCTCGGGCAATGGGACTCTCGGGCTGCAACATCATTGACGTTGGCAAATGGGGCCGCAGTTGTAGGAGGGGCCGTGACCAGCGGGAGGCCACCAGCTGGAAAGATTTCCGCTCCCCCCCAACCCCCCTCCACAACCCCAACTCCAGGCCTACTCGAGGCCTAGATCCTTCAGGCCTTGGCCTACAGGCCTCAGCTACTCGACAGGCTGCTGCACAGGTCTCTGGGGGCCAAGAGCCCCCCCGCACCGCCCCATCCTCCCACACCACACACTCCTGTCCCAGTCATAACACAGGCCCCAGGAGCCTTTACCCGGAGCAGCAGTCGCTAGGCCTTGTACTTTCTGAGTCCTGGCTTTTTGTTTTATGTGTCTGCACATTCTGTCGCCTGTTTCCCAACTCCCACCACCCCCCCCCCCCCCCCCCCCCCACCAACGTTACACTCTGGCCCACAGCTAGAATGACCCTTCATTTATTCCTTCAGGGATCACCCCATGTCCTCCTGCATACTGTCTGACCGAACAGCCACTTCTCCCATGATTCTAGCACAAACCTACCACATGGCTCCAACAAAGAAACCTACAGCACAGGAACAGACCCTTCGGCCCTCCAAGCCTGCGCCGATCCAGATCCTCTGACTAACATGTCATCTATTTTCTTCCTGCCACTTGCTCCCCGCCCATCCATGTACCAGTCCAAATATATCTTAAAAGACACTAATGTGTCTGCGTCTGCCACCTCCGCTGGCAACGCGTTTCAGGCACCTACCACCCTCTGTGTAAAGAACTTTCCACGCATATCTCCATTAAACTTTCCTCCTCTCACTTTGAACTCATGACCCCTAGTAATTGAGTCCCCCACTCTGGGAAAAAGCTTTTTGCTATCTACAGGTGAACACTCCACGGAACTGCTAGGCCCCTGCTTTTCCATCAGCTTCTGACTACATGGGACACAGGTCTATGCCAGGGTATCAGGCCTACACCAGGGTATCAGGCCTACAACAGAATATCAGGCCTGCAACAGGGTATCAGGCCTGCATCAGGGTATCCGACCCACGCCAGGGTGTAAAGCCCACGCCAGCGTATCAGGCCTACGCCAGGGTATCAGGCCTATGCCAGGGTATCAGGCCCACGCCAGCATATCAGGCCTATGCCAGGGTATCAGGCCTACGACAAGGTATTCGGCCTATGCCTGGGTATCCGGCCCACACCGGGGTATCCGGCCTACACCAGGGTATCAGGCCTACAACAGAGTATCGGGCCCACACCAGGGTAGTCAGCCTACACGAGGGCATTCGGCCTACACCAGAGTATCCGGCCTACACCGGGGTATCAGGCCTATAGCAGGGTATCAGGCCTACATCAGGGTGTCAGGCCTATGCCAAGGTAGGGTGAATGAGTGCCCAGGGAGTGAGTGAGGAGATCTGAGTCCAATCAGGAAGCTAGGTGGCAATGAGCTGTGGCTTTCTGGCCCCAATGTTAGCATTCGAGCAGAGGTAGAGAATGGAACAGTGAGGCAGCTACCAATGCCTGATGCCACCATGTTAGGAATGTGGGGAGGCAGTGTCCCCAACCAGGGAGTGAGCCCAAAATAGGGTGTCCGGGGTACCAGGTGGTGGTGATAGATTAGGGTTAGGGTGAGGGCGAGAGTCAGGGTTAGAGCATGGAAACAGACCCTTCAGTCCATCTAGTCAATGCCAGCCATCATTCCAAACTAGACTAGTCCCACCTGCCTACTCTTGGCCCATGTCCCTCCAAACATTTTGTATTTATGTAATTATTTAAGTGCCTTTTATACATTGTAACTGTACCGGCGCCCCCCTTTTCCTCTGAAATTTCCACACACGCACCACTCTCGGTGTAAAATAAAGTTGCCCCTCGTATTTTTTCTTTAAATTTCTCTCCTCTCACTGGAACGAAATGCCCCTGGTCTTGAAATCTCCTCCCCAGGGAAACAATAACCTTCTCTGTACCTGTCATGGTTTTAGAGTAAGGTCACCCCTCAACTTCCTACATTCCAGTGAAAAATGTCCCAGTCCATCCAGCCTGGCTTTATAACTCAACGCCCTTCATTCCCGACAACGTCCGGGTAAATCTCTTCCGAACCGTCTCCAGTTTACTACGATAACACAGAGACCAGAACTGTTTAGGGTGAGGGTGACACTGAGGGTTAGGGCTCAGGTTGGGGTTGGAGTTGGGGTTGGGTTTAGGGTTGGATTAGAGTTAGGGTGTTGGGGTTAGGGTTGGGATGTTGGGGTTATGCTGTTGGGGTTAGGGTTGGGATGTTGGGGTTGGGGTTAGGGATGGGATGTTGGGGTTGGGGTTGAGGTTAGGGTTACAGTATTGGGGTTAGGGTTGGGATGTTGGGGTTAGGGTGTTGGGGTTAGGGTTGTGATTTTGGGGTTATGCTGTTGTAGTTAGGGTTGGGATGTTGGGGTTGAGGTTAGGGTTAGGGTGTTGGGGTTGGGATGTTGGGGTTGAGGTTAGGGTTAGGGTGTTGGGGTTGGGATGTTGGGGTTGAGGTTAGGGTTACAGTGTTGGGGTTAGGGTTGGGATGTTGGGGTTAGGATCTTGGGGTCAGGGTTAGGATGCTAGGGTTAGGATGTTGGGGTTAGGGTTGGGATGTTGGGGTTAGAGTGTTGGTGTTAGGGTTGGGATGTTGGGGTTAGAGTGTTGGGGTTAGGGTTGGGATGTTGGGGTTAGGATCTTGGGGTTAGGGTTAGGATGTTAGGGTTAGGATGTTGGGGTTAGGGTTGGGATGTTGGGGCTAGGGTGTTGGTGTTAGGGTTGGGATGTTGGGGCTAGGGTGTTGGGGTTAGGGTTGGGATGTTGGGGCTAGGGTGTTGGTGTTAGGGTTGGGATGTTGGGGTTAGAGTGTTGGGGTTAGGGTTGGGATGTTGGGGTTAGGATCTTGGGGTTAGGGTTAGGATGTTAGGGTTAGGATGTTGGGGTTAGGGTTGGGATGTTGGGGCTAGGGTGTTGGTGTTAGGGTTGGGATGTTGGGGTTAGGGTTGGGATGTTGGGGTTAGGGTATTGGGGTTGGGATGTTGGGGTTAGGGTGTTGGGGTTAGGGTTAGGGTGTTGGGGTTAGGGTTAGGGTGTTGGGGTTCGGGTTGGGGTTGGGGTTAGGGTTGGGATGTTGGGGTTAGGGTTGGGACTAGGGTGAGGTTTTGGGCAAGTAACAAGCCGCAGTGATCAGGTGCCCATTATAACCTTCTTGTTGGGAATTGTCACCATCTTGTCTCTACCTGGTGAAAGAGACCATCGGAAACTGCATATTAGTGAGTCAGTGTTCGGTAATGACTGCAGGCTAATGTACGCTAATGTATGTCAATTGTAGTGCACACATGTTAATACGTGCTAATACATGCTAATGTAGGCTAATAACTGTGGCAACATGCTCATGTATGCTGATTTATGCGGAGAACCCTCTCACTGCTGGTGAGTGAGATTGCTGGCACCCATCGTTTGGAGATTGGGACTTTATGCTCTCTGATGATGGAGGACGTCGCTCATTTTTCACCCTTCAATTCCCCTCAGTCTCTGGGAAAATCTCAGCACAAGTCGTGGCCAGACGTCTGTGCCCCAATCTCCAAATGACGCTTAACTGGCCGCGATCTCACTTTCTCTCAATCTTTCACGTCGGTATTGTAAATGTGTAATTATTTACACTCCTTCCGCACGGCTCTCTCTCTCTCTACCTTGTGTCATGTTTCCGCATTGCGTATGGGCCTGCTCCTCACCAACCTACTCCAGATTCTTGGGTAACGTCGCCAAGGACACAAATCAGTTGACCATACATCCCCTAGTGACACCTTGAGGAAGATCACCATTCCTGGAAGGAACCAGAAGGAAGATTGCTTGCACTGGGGGTGTATGTTCTTGATTTGGTGGGGTGGGGGGTTGCTGCTGGCAGCTGTCTAATTGATATGATGCAACAGGTTCAAGGGAGAGAAGTTATTTCTGCTGTTGGAGGAGAGGTGAGAGGTTGGGGGTAGTGTGGGATGGGGGTGGGATGCAATTCAGTCTGCTTCAAATCCAAACCAGCCCCTTTCTGGGCAGGTTAGAGGGGAGGGAAATGTCAGGAAACATATCCCCACTCGCAGAGAGGGGTAGGAGAGGGGGAGTAGCACTTCAGAATCTCTCCCTGCCACCCCTCCCTCAAAACAAAAGTCTCAGGGCTGGGAGGGGGCTTGATAGAAAATGTTAAGGCTGTTGGGTGAGTGGGGGGGGTCGGGGTTTAAGGATTACACAAAGGATGAACAAAAATCAGAAATCACATGACACCAGTTCATAGACCAACAGGTTTATTTGAAAACACAAGCTTCTGCAGCACAGCTCCTTTGTCAGGTGAAGGAGCAGCGCTCCGAAAGCTTGTGTTTTCGAATAAACCCATTGTACTATAACCCAGTGCGATGTGACCTCTGACCATGTCCAGCCCAGCCCTACAGTGCTCCCTCCACAATGCAGTGAGAAAAGGAGTCTGTGACACAAGTCAGGAGGGGGATGGAATACTCCCCACTTGCCCCTGGATGGGGGCATCCCCAACAACACTCAAGAAGCTCGACACCATCCAGGACAGAGCAGCCCCGGCTCGATTGGCCCCACATCCACAAACATCCCACTCCCTCCCCCCCACCGACGCTCAGTTGCAGCAGTGTGTACCAGCTACAAGATGCTCTGCAGAGATTCACCAAAGATCCTCAGGCAGCACCTTCCAAACCCACGATCCACTTCCATCGGGAAGGACAAGGGGCAGCAGATACAGGGGAACACCAGCCCCCTGCAATTTCCCCTCCACTCCCCATCCTGACTTGGGAATATATCGCCGTTCCTTCAGTGTCACTGGGTCAGAATCCTGGAATTCCCTCCCTAAGGGGCACTGTGGGTCAAACCACAGGATGTGGGGGCCGCAGCGGCTCAAGAAGGCAGCTCACCCCCACCTTCTCAAGGGGGGCAACTAGGGACAGTAAATGCTGGGCCCAGCCAGTAACGCCCATGAATGAATGAAGAACAATATTTATTTTTTACATTCCTTCAATAACCTTAAACTTCAAAATAGTTGATCCTCTTACTAGTAGCTTTGATACCTTAAAATTTACTATAATAGTTTTCAAACTTAAAACTGACCTGAATCTGAAATTATTCCCAAAAAAACATAAGGGGCGAATCAAAAATTCTAAATCCATTTTAGAATATATCAAGAAGATCACTTTCAGATTTAAGCCAGCAGAAAATTCTCAAATAAATTTTGAACGATACTGAAAAAAAAGATTGAAATGTTTCTTTTTTTTAAAAAAAGCAACAGTTTAGCTTCAAATGTTCAACTTAAAATTTCAAATAATTCCTGAAGGTGTGACCCAAACCCACGAACAATTGTTGTAAATTCTCCTGCTTACTTTAACTTTTGCCGCTGGCGTTTAAGGGGAAAGAAAACAATGACCTCGCAGGCAAATTTTCTCAAGTTACGAGTGTTCACCGTCAATCTTAAGCTCGTAAACTTACTTTGAACATGCAGAGTGCTCGCTGAGAATAGCCCGAAAGCCAGCCCGACTGTCTGGAGACTGAGATTTTCCTGCGCTGTCCCTGGGATTTGAACACACGGAGCTGTGACTTCACCTCGATTGTCGAAGTTTACATCTGAAACCAGAAATGCAGAGGTCTGGACTTTCCCCCTTCAGATAGGCACCTCCTTCGAATGAGATCAGTGTGCAGCACATGTCTAGTAACACAATAAAATGTTGTTCTTCAGCCAGCACAAGAGAGACACAGATTTACAATAGTGATCTGATCTTATATTGTTTTTCTTTTCTGATAAACATTTTTTTTTCTAAAGAGCCATTGCATTTATATATTAGACATTTTACTTTGTTTTCATGTGGCCAAATAATGTTCTCTATTTTCGCCAAATCACCTGTGGTTATGTGAATTTTTCTTGTAAGATATTGTGACTCAGAAAAAGACACCGTTGCGAATAAATTTTATGATGTAAATGCTTTTCCCCACCCTGGGTGACCATTTGTGTATTAATGAGCAAAGCCTGCGAAAGGCAGTGCTGATATTGAAAATGTGGGATTGCAAGTCTGGATTTTAACAGTTTAGTGATGGTACAACTGGAAAATAACAAATGCTGCAGATCACAGTGGCTCAGGAGGCATGGGGAGAGAGAGCAAGCTAACGTTTTGAGTCTAAGATAACAAAGTGTGGGGCTGGATGGACACAGCAGGCCAAGCAGCATCTTAGGAGCATAAAAGCTGACGTTTCGTCCGGCATCTGCGGTTCTCCTTATCTCTAATGTTTTGAGTCTAGCTGACTCTTCATCAGAGCTGACATGAAGCGTGGAGAGGGGCAGCATGAATGCTCATTCAGCCCCACACTTTGTCATCTCAGATTCTCCAGCATCTGCAGTTCCCATTATCGCTGATACAGCATTAATGCTGTAGTTGGGAGGTGTACAGTGCTGGGGGAGAGAGGGTGTTGATGGTTCGGATTAAGCAATTGGACGGGGTCCTGAAGAAGGGTCCCGAACCAAATTGTCATTTTTCCTGTGCCTTTGATGCTGCCTGGCCTGCCGTGTTCATCCAGCTCTGCGTGACAGAGCAGTGTGTATCTAACAGTCAGGCTGGGAAAAATAGACAGTCCCACTGGGATAGGGAGACGGAGAATGCAACAAGTAAAGCTAAAAGCTGGGAAGGAATGGGTTGGGGGGTTCACAATTTGAAGGCATTGAACTCAATATTAAGGTCAGAAGGCGGTAAAGTGCCTAGTCTGAAGATGAGATGATGTTCTTCCAGTTTGCGCTGTGATTCACTGGAATAGTGAGATAGTCAGAACTGCTGATGCTGAAGTCAGAGATAACACAGCATGGGGTTGGAGGAACACAGTGTGAGGCTGGAGGAACACAGCGTGGGGATGGAGGAACACAGTGTGGAGCTGGAATAACACAGTGGGGAACAGGAGGAACACAGTGTGAGGCTGGAGGAACACAGTGTGGGGCTGGAGGAACACAGTGTGGAGCTGGAAGAACACAGTGGGGAACAGGAGGAACACAGTGTGAGGCTGGAGGAACACAGTGTGGGGCTGGAGGAACACAGCGTGGAGCTGGAAGAACACAGTGGGGAACAGGAGGAACACAGTGTGGGGCTGGAGGAACACAGCGTGGTGCTGGAGGAACACAATGTGGAGCTGAAGGGACACAGTGTGGGGCTGGAGGAACACAGTGTGGGGCTGGAGGAACACAGTGTGGGGCTGGGGGAACACAGTGTGGGGCTGGAGGAACACAGTGTGGGGCTGGGGGAACACAGTGTGGGGCTGGAGGAACACAGCGTGGAGCTGGAGGAACACAGTGTGGGGCTGGAGAAACACAGTGTGGGGCTGGAGGAACACAGTGTGGGGATGGAGGAACACAATGTGGAGCTGAAGGGACACAGTGTGGGGCTGGAGGAACACAGTGTGGGGCTGGAGGAACACAGTGTGGGGCTGGGGGAACACAATGTGGGGCTGGAGGAACACAGTGTGGGGCTGGGGGAACACAGTGTGGGGCTGGAGGAACACAGTGTGGGGCTGGAGGAACACAGCGTGGAGCTGGAGGAACACAGTGTGGGGCTGGGGGAATGCAGTGTGGAGCTGGGGGAACACAGTGTGGGGCTGGAGAAACACAGTGTGGAGCTGGAGGAACACAGTGTGGGGCTGGAGGAACACAGTGCGGAGCTGGAGGAACACAGTGTGTGGCTGGAAGAACACAGTGTGGAGCTAGAGGAACACAGTGGGGAGCTGGAGGAACACAGCAGGGAAGGGTCCCAACTCAAAAAGTCAGATTCCCTGCTCCTCCTGATGTTGCCTGGGTTGCTGAGTTCCTCCAGCCCCACACTGTGTTTCTCCAGCCCCACACTGTGTTCCTCCAGCTCCACACTGTGTTCCTCCAGCCCCACACTGTGTTCCTCCAGCTCCACACTGTGTTCCTCCAGCTCCACACTGTGTTCCTCCGGCCCCACACTGTGTTCCTCCAGCTCCACACTGTGTTCCTCCAGCTCCACGCTGTGTTCCTCCAGCCCCACACTGTGTTCTTCCAGCCCCACACTGTGTTCCCCCAGCCCCACACTGTGTTCCTCCAGCTCCACGCTGTGTTCCTCCAGCCCCACACTGTGTTCCTCCAGTTCCCCGCTGTGTTGTCTCTTTCAAGTGGAATGCTGAACCACCCCAGTAGGGCCTGTTCTTCCCAGCCTGGCAGTTAGACACACCATTGCTCTGCCACTCTCATATTCTGCTCATTTAACCCGAGCTATCAACATCCTTTCTCCCCCAGCGCTCCAGTCCCCACCTTCCACCGTAGATGATGTCCCCTTCCTCTGTCCCTGGTGAAGAAACATCTCGACTCAAACGTTCGCTTGTTTGCTCTCTCCCACGATGCTGCCCGACCCGCTGTGATCTAGAGCATTTGCTATTTTCTGTACAGATTCCAGCATCTGCAGTAAGTGGCACCTCGGCAGTGATAATCGCAATATGCTTCTGCATTCCTGTTGATCACATTTTAACCTCACACGCAAACACCCTCGCCTTCCTTCAGACTAATTCACAGCTGCAGACTGAGGGGTACCTCAGTTTAGAGCTCTCCACATCGGACAGCAGCGTGCGGTTTTCCGCCACCACTCCAGGCAGGAGGAGATCCGGTTCATGCGGAGAAACCTTGGGAAAAATTCGGATCAGTTCTTCCGATCAGAGAAGGGAGAGGACACCAGAAGGTCCCCGAGAAATTGAGCAGCATCTGTTGAGAGAGAAACAGAGTTGACATTTCCTGCCCCGTGACCCTCCTCCAGATCAACTCTAGGCAGAGATGCCTATTTACATACATTAGCACTTCATTCATTACAAAACTCAATCGAAAATCTCCCCTTCAATTGGTGCTTTTCTCAGGCCCAGGCAGAAGTCCCTGTGTCTGATGTAGCGCTTTATCAGGCCCAGGCAGGAGGCCCTGTATCTGATGTAGCGCTTTATCAGGACCAGGCAGGAGGCCCTGTATCTGATGTAGCGCTTTATCAGGCCCAGGCAGAAGGCCCTGCATCTGATGTAGCGCTTTATCAGGCCCAGGCAGAAGTCCCTGTGTCTGATGTAGCGCTTTATCAGGCCCAGGCAGGAGGCCCTGTATCTGATGTAGCGCTTTATCAGGACCAGGCAGGAGGCCCTGTATCTGATGTAGCGCTTTATCAGGCCCAGGCAGAAGTCCCTGTGTCTGATGTAGCGCTTTATCAGGCCCAGGCAGGAGGCCCTGTATCTGATGTAGCGCTTTATCAGGCCCAGGCAGGAGGCCCTGTATCTGATGTAGCGCTTTATCAGGCCCAGGCAGGAGGCCCTGTATCTGATGTAGCGCTTTATCAGGCCCAGGCAGGAGGCCCTGTATCTGATGTAGCGCTTTATCAGGCCCAGGCAGAAGGCCCTGTATCTGATGTAGTGCTTTATCAGGCCCAGGCAGAAGGCCCTGTATCTGATGTAGCGCTTTATCAGGCCCAGGCAGAAGGCCCTGTATCTGATGTAGCGCTTTATCAGGCCCAGGCAGGAGGCCCTGTATCTGATGTAGCGCTTTATCAGGCCCAGGCAGAAGGCCCTGTATCTGATGTAGCGCTTTATCAGGCCCAGGCAGGAGGCCCTGTATCTGATGTAGCGCTTTATCAGGCCCAGGCAGAAGGCCCTGTATCTGATGTAGTGCTTTATCAGGCCCTGTATCTGATGTAGCGCTTTATCAGGCCCAGGCAGGAGGCCCTGTATCTGATGTAGCGCTTTATCAGGCCCAGGCAGAAGGCCCTGTATCTGATGTAGTGCTTTATCAGGCCCAGGCAGAAGGCCCTGTATCTGATGTAGTGCTTTATCAGGCCCAGGCAGAAGGCCCTGTATCTGATGTAGTGCCTTATCAGGCCCAGGCAGAAGGCCCTGTATCTGATGTAGTGCTTTATCAGGCCCAGGCAGAAGGCCCTGTATCTGATGTAGCGCTTTATCAGGCCCAGGCAGAAGGCCCTGTATCTGATGTAGCGCTTTATCAGGCCCAGGCAGAAGGCCCTGTATCTGATGTAGTGCCTTATCAGGCCCAGGCAGAAGGCCCTGTATCTGATGTAGTGCTTTATCAGGCCCAGGCAGAAGGCCCTGTATCTGATGTAGTGCTTTATCAGGCCCAGGCAGAAGGCCCTGTATCTGATGTAGTGCCTTATCAGGCCCAGGCAGGAGGCCCTGTATCTGATGTAGCGCTTTATCAGGCCCAGGCAGAAGGCCCTGTATCTGATGTAGTGCTTTATCAGGCCCAGGCAGAAGGCCCTGTATCTGATGTGGTCCTTGGGCTGAGAGCTACAAGAGCAGTGGGCTAATTTCCACGCACAGCTAGGGAATGGTAGAGTTGTTTACTCCCTCAGGCTGGTGTTTATCTGTAAATTCGAGGTATCTGTGCCCCGTACTTTCCCTGGAGAGTGGTGACATGGCATTGCCTCTCAGCTAGTAATCTGGAGAGGCTCTGTATGGGCCTGAATTCAAATTCTGGCATTGGGCCCAATGGAAACACAAGAAATAAAAACCTGGAATCAAATGGTCCCCACAAAACCAGTGTCAATCTTTGTTAAAATCCTATCTGGTTTGCTACTGCCCTTCATGGAGGGAAATCTGCTGCCTTTCCCTGGCCTGGGCCTACACGTGACTCCCAGCATCCAGCCTGGTTGTCTGATGATAATACTGCTCGGCCTCACCCCAATTTGTGGGTCCTCTGATGGGTGTGGCTATGGGCAGCCACCCTCACTGTCAATGCAGAGACAGAGACAGAGGATCCAGTGTTTGGACAGAGATAGGATCCAGTGTTTAGAGAGACAGAGCATGGCCTACTGTTTGGAGAGAGAGAGTGCAGCCTGGTGTTTGGGGAGAGACACAGTGGCCTGGTATTCGGCAGACAGAGAGTGGCCTAGTATTTGGGGATTATAACACAGTGCATAGAGAACAGAACAGAATCCTTGGAAACAGGCCATTCTGCCCGACAAGCTCATACTGACTCTCTGAAGAACGTCCCACCCAGATTCACCCCTCCTACCCTATATTTCCCATGGCTAATGCCCCTAGCCTACACCTGTCTGCACGTTAGGGGCGATTTAGCTCAGCCAGTTCACCCCAACTTACACACCTTTGGACAGTGGGAGGAAACTGGGGCACCCGGAGGAAACTCGCGCAGAGACGGGGAGAATGAACAAACTCCGTCCAGACAGGCGCCCCGAGGGTGGGATCGAACCTGGGTCCCTGGCGCCGTGAGGCAGCAGCGCTGACCCCTGAGCCAACCGTGCCGCCCCTGTGAGTTCTCAATGTTGGACAGTTTCAGCGTCACGGCTACCCCAACCAAACCACCGCCCCCAACCCCCAACCCACCCCAAGCCCCGAAGGTGAGGGGAGAGTAGGCAGGACTGGCATGGTTACAGAGGAGCCGGGCACAGGCAGATGCTCCTTTGCCAGGGAAACATTTCCTGTAGCCCCAACACCTGAGGTGTGGTGGGGGGGGAGGGGGGACTGGTGGCTGTTTGACTCATTTTGTACCTCCCCACCCCTTCCTTCCCCACCCTCCTGCAATGTTTTGGGGGGAGAGACCTGAGGGAGGTCCAATACAGGAGCATCACCACCCCCCCAACCCTCCCCGCAGCCTTGAACCAGTGGTGCCAGTCAAAACAGGCCTGAGTTAGTGGATGCAACAGAGCGGATGGTACGGGGGTGGGGGTGGGTAAGGGTGGGGAGGTGGGTGGGGTGTTGCCCCTGACTGTCTGCCTCCAGCCCTGGACCACCCTGTCTCCACGGGCGAGGAAACTGAGGACCCTTGACCCTTTCGTACCTCTGCCCCACACACTCACCCTGTGTTGACAGCCAAAGCAATGCAGCGCAGGGGAGCGTTTGCAGTGATGTGGGACTGAGGAGCGTTTGCAGTGAGACAGTTGGGCTGAGTGACGGCTCAGGAGCTATTCATGGGGCATTGGTGTCGCTGGTTGGGCCCAGCATTTATTGGCTCCATCCCCAGTTGCCCCCCTTGAGAAGGTGGGGGTGAGCTGCCTTCTTGAGCCGCTGCAGTCCCCATGTGCTGTAGGGTTGACCCACAATGCCCCTTAGGGAGGGAATTCCAGGATTCTGACCCAGCGACACTGAAGGGACGGCGATATATTCCCAAGTCAGGATGGGGAGTGGAGGGGAACTTGCAGGGGTCTGGTGTTCCCATGTATCTGCTGCCCCTTGCCCTTCCTGATGGAAGTGGGTTGTGGGTTCGGAAGGTGCTGCCTGAGGATCTTTGGTGAATCTCTGCAGAGCATCTTGTAGATGGTACACACTGCTGTGACTGAGCGTCGGTGGGGGGGAAGGGAGTGGGATGTTTGTGGATGTGGTGCCAATCGAGTCGGGGCTACTTTGTCCAGGATGGTGTCGAGCTTCTTGAGTGTTGTTGGGGCTGCCCCCATCCGGGGGCAAGTGGGGGGTATTCCATCCCCCTCCTGACTTGTGTCTTGTCGATGGTGGGACAGGCTTTAGGGGGAGTCAGGAGGGGAGTTACTTACTGCAGGATTCTCAGCCTCTGACCTGCTCTTGTAGCCGCTGTGTTTATGTGGTGGGTCCCAGTTGAGTTTCTGGTCAATGGTAACCCCCAGGATGTTGATAGCGGGAGACTCAGTGATGGGAACACCATTGAATGTCAAGGGGGCAGTGGTTAGATTCTCTCTTTGAGTCATAGAGCCTTACAGCACAGGCACAGACCCTTCAGTCCAACCAGTCCATACCGACCATAATCCCTAACTAAACTAGCCCCAACCCTCCTGTTCCTGGCCCATGTCCCTTTCAACCTTTCCTATTCATGTACTTATCCAAATATCTTTTACATTTTGTAACGGCACCTGTGCCCATCACTTCCTCAGGGAGTTCAAGCCCCACACGAGCCACCCTCTGTGTTAAAATAGTTGCTCCTCATGTCTTGTTTTAATATGTCTCCTCTCAACGTGTCCCCTGGCCATGAAATCCCCCACCCTAGGGAAAAAAACACCAGACATTCACCTTATGCATGCCCCTCACGATTTTTATAAAACCTCTCGAAGGGTCACCCCTCAACCCCCTGCACTCCAGTGAGACAAGTCCCAGCCTACCCAGGACCTCCACTGTAGGAGCTGGGCATAATTATTTGGCACACGACAGCCCAGGCCTGGGTCATGCCCAGATCTCGTTGCATTCGGACACGAGCTGCCTGAGGG